>NC_086331.1:133210532-133513696 GCF_032445375.1 Bacillus rossius redtenbacheri
CCTAGACGGCACCCAAGTTGGTACGAGTGCGGGATGATCCTTGTGTGAGGTTCCCGATATAGGGCCAGGTTCACAATGGGTGGGTCTAGTACTTGGTGGTGGTGCTCCGATCGCTTGGAGCAGACTAAGGTTTCCCTAGCCCTATGATGATGAGTCGACGCCGTGAGCGGCGATACAGTTCCAGTTACTAGCTTGGACAGCTAGGGGAGTGTCGGTAGTCTTCTACCAGACCATAGGTTCCCTGGGTGACTGAGGGGTCCCAGTGTGATGTGGTGGATCGAGGTAAGCACCAGCAAGGCTGACAATGTCTACAGGGCTAAGGACACAGCCAACTGTCTGGATAGCAGATGAAAGGGGCCGAGGTGGTGACCACGCTGGGATAGGTGGCCTCAGCCTCTGGACATAGCTGGATCCCCTACGCCTCTCCTGATTGGCGCATACGACGTATCCGTGTCCACGCCCGTGAAGGCTCCGGGGCGGCAGGGTCTCGAGGCGAAGTGCGCCGATTACAAAAGAGACGGTGGAGAAATCTCTGTATTGTATTGTTCTATATCCCTCCTATGCATAGGTTTTTTATTACCATCTATATTAGTTATAATTAAACTATAAATCCAAAAAACTGTTTATACATTTATTTTTTATACCTTTTGATAGTTATAAAAATAATAGTTTATACAACTGTATACATTTGGTAACTCAATAACAGGCAGTTGGCCGGAAGGTACTATATCTCTGATAGTCGCTTCACCAAAAGACATTCAACAAAAAAATTGAGATTTTTCTTCTCGGGAAAAACAACTCTTGCAAAATGGGGTTGACCGATAGGCACATGACCTATGGTCATTTTGCCAAATAATAATTTACTCTAAATGCCTTTAACATATCAATTGACGGACATTCATCATTGGGATATGTCATAGCTCTTGCAAACAAGCAGTTGACAAACAGGGACTATATTAAAAATTAAGATCATTCAACAGTCATTCACTTCACCTAACTTCGTTTAGTGGTCATTTAGGACAGTCGATCGAAGCTCTTATTAATCCAACATGTTTTTTTTTTTGTCCGTGAGAGAAGTCAGAAAGTGCAGAGCAAATTTCTCGCGGATATTAATGAATTACCGAACCGACAAAGAACGATTTTGTCTCATTTTTGTAGCTATTTGGGCACGTGACCGCCGGGAGAAAAGAAAGGAAAGTATCTCTTGACCTCTCTTAGCCTTAGCCTTCCGGGGTTTCTTATGTCCTGTTTTTCGAAACACTTTGATACCAACAAATAAGGGTAAATTTATTTGATGACCCGGCGCTTTTGCAATTCCCGGAGCCTTCAAGTACGCGGGTGACAGATCACGCCGTACACGCAATCGGAAGCTGCCTCCACATTATCAGCACTGTTGGCGCCGCATGCCGCTCTCCCCTGGGAGCCCTCGAAACATACAGAACAACCGCGGTCCAGTCGACGCCTGTCCAACCTCTGCTGGCTTGCCAGGCTAGTGACGGGAGCTGTGTCGCCGCTCACGAGAGAGCCGGCTGGAGTGATGCTGGTGAGGACCAATCCGCCATCTGCAGGGCGCTCTCCCCTGGGAGCCCTCGAAACATCCAGAACACCCGCGGTCCAGTCGACGCCTGTCTAAGCTCTGCTGGCTTGCCAGGCTAGGGACGGGAGCTGTGTCGCCACTCACGAGAGAGCCGGCTAAAGTGATGCTGGTGAGGACCAATCCGCCATCTGCAGGGCGCTCTCCCCTGGGAGCCCTCGAAACATCCAGAACAACCGCGGTCCAGTCGACGCCTGTCCAAGCTCTGCTGGCTTGCCAGGCTAGGGACGGGAGCTGTGTCGCCGCTCACGAGAGAGCCGGCTGGAGTGATGCTGGTGAGGACCAATCCGCCATCTGCAGGCCGCTCTCCCCTGGGAGCCCTCGAAACATCCAGAACAACCGCGGTCCAGTCGACGCCTGTCCAAGCTCTGCTGGCTTGCCAGGCTAGGGACGGGAGCTGTGTCGCCGCTCACGAGAGAGCCGGCTGGAGTGATGCTGGTGAGGACCCATCCGCCATCTGCAGGGCGCTCTCCCCTGGGAGCCCTCGAAACATCCAGAACAACCGCGGTCCAGTCGACGCCTGTCCAAGCTCTGCTGGCTTGCCAGGCTAGTGACGGGAGCTGTGTCGCCGCTCACGAGAGAGCCGGCTGGAGTGATGCTGGTGAGGACCAATCCGCCATCTGCAGGGCGCTCACCCCTGGGAGCCCTCGAAACATCCAGAACACCCGCGGTCCAGCCGATGCCTGTCCAAGCTCTGCTGGATTGCCAGGCTAGGGACGGGAGCTGTGTCGTCGCTCACGAGAGAGCCGGCTGGTGTGATGCTGGTGAGGACCAATCCGCCATCTGCAGGGCGCTCTCCCCTGGGAGCCCTCGAAACATCCAGAACACCCGCGGTCCAGTCGATGCCTGTCCAAGCTCTGCTGGCTTGCCAGGCTAGTGACGGGATCTGTGTCGCCGCTCACGAGAGAGCCGGCTGGAGTGATGCTGGTGAGGACCAATCCGCCATCTGCAGGCCGCTCTCCCCTGGGAGCCCTCGAAACATCCAGAACACCCGCGGTCCAGTCGATGCCTGTCCAAGCTCTGCTGGATTGCCAGGCTAGTGACGGGATCTGTGTCGCCGCTCACGAGAGAGCCGGCTGGAGTGATGCTGGTGAGGACCCATCCGCCATCTGCAGGGCGCTCTCCCCTGGGAGCCCTCGAAACATCCAGAACACCCGCGGTCCAGTCGATGCCTGTCCAAGCTCTGCTGGATTGCCAGGCTAGTGACGGGATCTGTGTCGCCGCTCACGAGAGAGCCGGCTGGAGTGATGCTGGTGAGGACCAATCCGCCATCTGCAGGGCGATCTCCCCTGGGAGCCCTCGAAACATCCAGAACACCCGCGGTCCAGTCGATGCCTGTCCAAGCTCTGCTGGCTTGCCAGGCTAGTGACGGGATCTGTGTCGCCGCTCACGAGAGAGCCGGCTGGAGTGATGCTGGTGAGGACCAATCCGCCATCTGCAGGCCGCTCTCCCCTGGGAGCCCTCGAAACATCCAGAACACCCGCGGTCCAGACGATGCCTGTCCAAGCTCTGCTGGATTGCCAGGCTAGGGACGGGAGCTGTGTCGCCGCTCACGAGAGAGCCGGCTGGAGTGATGCTGGATGCAAGCCGCGCTCCGACATGCCAGGCACGCTCGGCCTATCAGCCCACGGCATCGCGCGGGCCCGCCTGCACATACAGCGAGGCCTTCATCCAGTCGCACGTTTGATTTCAGTCAATCCTGGATCGTTGCATCGAAACAAACCCGTCCACCATCCTGGATCTAACAAACTGTGCTCCATCAGTTATATCAGTAATACTTCATCTTAGAAGAAAATTAGATTTTATTAATCATAACAATTTTTAAATACACACATATGAAATAAATCGTATCTTAATTGCGGATAAAATAACACCATTTATAATAAAATTTAACAGATTAATAATATATACTCAGATAAAACAACAGACATATTTAGTTTACGTACCATCTTGAATGTCATGCCCCGTTATCACCAGCTAATACAGTCGTAGTAGAAATTTCTCAAGAGTCCTCACTCACACGCAAGTAACACATGTTCTAAGCAGGAACGTGTAAAGGCATGTTTGCGGTATTATGTGTGTTTAAAAACTTAATGGTGGCAGTTCCAAATACTTAAGTTTTTTCTTAAATATCTGTTTTTTTCACTCCGAGCTCAATTTAATTATGACTAACTTAGAAAATTCTGGGTGGGCTGAAGCAGGGGTTTGTTTCATGATTTCCCATCACGCTGAACAGGAATGATGTGCATGAAATATATAAAATAATTTAACAAAATTCATGTTACTTTATTTTTTGACGTGAATTCGATAAACGTCTTACTTTACGGTCGGGCGGCCACGCCATAAAATGTGCGATTCCCCCCCCCCCCCCCCCCCGCCCAATTTAATAATTGGTTGTCTGTAAAGTCGGTTTACGGACGATAGTTTAACGTGACAACGTCATAACAAAACATTGATGAAATGATTGCATACTTTTATGAATAAAATTGAATTATTTTTATTGAATTATCACTATTTTGTATGGATAAAAAGGAGGAGTGAAATGAAATCTACAATTTAATTGATAAATTTACTTTTATTTGCACTCACTAATTCAAATATGTTTATTACTTTAACGAAGAGATTATATTAACTATAACTTTTATACATGTTTGCTATTTAACTTCTTCCATTCTGTGTTATTCTGTTAAGGATAGGACGATGATAAGAAAAGTAGGAAACGAATGGGAGTGTTTCAAGTTTAATGTGCCTCGAAAAAGTCAAATCGATGGTTGTTCCAAACGAGTGGAAGAGAGATAGATGCGGCGCAAGCGTAAAATGAGCGTAACGGGACACAGCGTAACGGGACAATATGCGTATCGGGACACTTTTTCGTGCGTGCAGCCGGCGTTCATCGATTTATTAGACGTCACGTCAAAATAATTGCGACACCAAACCGTGAGACACTCGGCTCATAGTTCACAACCACTGGCTCAACTGACTCCGTGTCAACACTAGACTCATCAGAGAGCACATGCACGTCCATTGCCAAAGAATTGTCTGCATTGCGGTCGCTTCTCGCGAGGCGGACAGCTGAGATTCGTGCGAGAGCACATTTTGTGCCTCGTTCGGGGGCTCGTTTGCCCCCACTGTCTCATTTCTCTCGCCTACTTTTTACCCTATTCTGAACCAAAACACTTCTCTGTATTTTTAATTGCTTCAGCTCACGCGATTTCGCTTGTTTTCTTTCTTTTTAAACAACATAACCTGTTTTAGCTTAGGAGAAAAGTTCGCCCTGCTTTCGATGGATTTCATTTACTAACCTATCGTAACTTGCATATCGTAACTTGAATTTCCAGACCAACCAAAAACACATTGTATTTAAATATTTCTTATAAATTAAATGTAAAACCTTTCTAAGTTCATGATTTGCAGCTCAGGCCAACAGCCTCAAAATTATTATACTCCGCATGCCAGCTATACGTAGGCTCTAATAAAACAAATATATTAAACTTTATTTGTACCTACAATTATTGCACGAACCATTTAATATTTAAAAAAAACATTATTGGGGCCTCTCCCACTCATATATGTAACTAAGCTTTGCAGACTTTTTTTTAAAATCTGGAGACAGTAAAGTATTAAAGTCATAACAATTAATTAATATTATCATAACATTATTTTTGCATCCATCTAGGATAATTAACAAAAATTTCCTTTATACAAACAAAAAAGGGGGTTGCCTGCAAAGTCGGTTTACGGACGATAATTTTACGTGATAACGTCATAAGAAAACATTGATGAACAATTGCATACTTTTTAATTTTCATATATTATTTACAGTTTTTGAAAATTTAATTTAAATAATTTGTTTAAATATAATTACGAACAATTAGTTTTAAAAAAAACACCTTATAGAAGATTTTCTCGCACGAAGGTTGGCCGGTTCTTGCACGATCGGCTCAGGCGGAACGTGACACTTTTTCGTGCGTGCAGCGGGCTTTCATCGATGTATAAGACGTTATCACGTCATAAGGAAAGATTAGAAAGCGTCACAACAAACAGACAAACAGAAAAAAATAAAATAACTATACAACCGATTGATTTGAAATTTTGATACAACGTTGCTTTTGAAATTGCACGTGTTTTTATATACCTATGTCACACCTGTGGCAGGTAAAACGATAGATAAATATGTGGATAGGTAAAACATACATTTTTAATATTTTCATTGCTATAGCGTGACATCGGCGTTCTTCGTTATTTGAAGGTAAAAATGTTGAACAGTGTGGTCCATCTTCTTCTGGCCTCAGCACGCAGATCTCTCGCTCTTCGCGTGTATTGGGCAGCGCTGTGACTGCCACTGGTCGTTCCATAAGGTCCAGAACTGCGTGCAGCACACTGAAGCCCTCGCCCTCCATTGGCTCAGAGCCGCTGCAGACGGACGTTTGGAAACGTCATCAGACTGACATCGGTCCATCCAAGGTAGCTGCCCCTGCAAAGAAGATCTATCACTCACAATTGCTTTGAACAATAGTTAGTCCAGTGTTTACTTAATAGTTTTGAGTCTAAACTTGATGGCACACTCGCCCTACTTCTCAGTTTCACATTTTGTAGATATTATTTTGTTTGGTATGTCATATTTTGCTTTATGTGACACGAAATGGAAAATAATATTTTTTTAATAATCAGTAACCTTTTAAAATGAAATAAAATAATTAATAATATCCGCAACATTCATTTAACATCTTTGAACCCAAACAAAACAAGAGTGAATGAAGGCAAACATTCAGGCAAACAAAAATTTTGGATTTAGAAAACTAATTTATTCAAAGAATTGGAAACACAATACTCTCCAATGCATTTAACCATATTTAGGTAGACACCACGGCTTCAACATTAAAGCTAGGAAATATTGCTTGTTAAATGTACTTCTGGTGAGTAATAAATACCCAAAAATATTAAATTTACTATATTTAGAATTTAATAATAAAAACGGAGTGCTCTCAGAAAACCCACTAAAAATATCTTACATTAAAGGAAGACTGCGCATGGACTTGTGCCCTATTGTGTCGCACCAAAGACAAGAAAGTTATAAATCTTTAAAATATGTTAAATCATTAAGGGGCTATCCACATACCACAATTTAGATTTTAACTTTACAGATTTTTTCATGCGTGTTTTGCATATCAGCTTATCAGAGTATTTCATTAAATTTTAACTGAGAGTTTTTTAAAGCGTAAAATGAAAAGTGATATAATTCATGAGGTTTTGCACTGACACTAATGTTTGACTTGCCGCGTAAATTACAATTAGTTCGTGTTACCTGTGCAACCACGTAGTTATATAATTTTCCGTGCCTTTTAAAGTTTCAAAAATGTATAAACTCACTGCAACACATATCACATTGGTATGCAACATGTTCAGACTCATTTCAATATTTTATTACGCACTCAGCCATTGGTATGGATGCCATCGACTACTCAAAAATATAAGTTCAATGTATAAACCAGTCAAGACACATAAGGAGATCCCCTTTCCTCCAAAACAATAGGCGAACTAGGATTCGTACTGTATGGATCCCACTTAAACTCGCAAGTAAGTCAAACCTAAAATGTTTACATTATTTTGTATTGACCACATACGACTACAAACTCGTTTACACTAAGATCGAAATAGAGGCAAATGTCACCAACTGGCTCCATGGGACTCCAAAATGTCTACAACTATTTCCATCTAGCTCCAAATGGCTTCAAATGGCTCCAACAGCCCCCTCACTGTTACACACATGACTACACAGATACACATTTCATCATTTACATTTTTACCTTTATATTAATTGAAACTCATTACTTGTCATTATACTCACATCAAAATTTGTAACTTTTTAATAGAAATTAAATAATGATAACTTATTCCTATTATTTTCCCAAGTTATTATTCACTATTATTAGTTACTTTTGTCAAGCATTGAGTTTGAAGCAGGCTTTCAAAAAAAATTTAAACCATGCCTGGGCACACAAAAAATTCATCATAGTGAATGGTGTGTTCAACGTAGGAAAACTACTCGTGAACTTAAAACTAAAAAAAAATAATAAAGGGCTTTAATTGGAGGTTTTCACAGTGATCATGTCGTCTGCTGTGAGCAAGTATAAGTAATTGAAACATTATAAATAATTATTGCAAAACAAATTCTGGCTGTTAGTGCTATAACTCATCTGTCGCTTCAGCAAGAAGAATTTCACAAGTTACCAGAATTTTTTATGTAATGTTTAGTATTTTTTAGAATTCTTCAATATTTGATGGTACATATGTATTGACGATTGTGTCGATGAGTGTAAATGTTTCCAATTGTATGTCGATGAGTATAAATGTATGTCGAATTGTGTGTCCATGGTGGTAAAAGAGTACCGAAAAATGTGTATATGATGGTTAATGTGTGTCTAAATGTGTTACAATGTGATTTAATGTGTTTAGAATTGCATTTAGTGACAAGTGAAGTCAGAATTCAAGGTTTGATGGTTAGTAGTAAGCTTAAAGCATGTTGAGTATGATTCTTGTATGTATCTTAGTTTAAAGGTAATGGTAAAAAATATTATTACTTCGTTTATTATTGACACTTTAATTCAAATAAATTTCATCTTTACGATCGACAGTGTTGTTTATTTCAATGTTACACATACCAGGTAATGGAATTGAAGTATTTTTGTTTTGGAGAAAATTAGTCCATATGCTTGTTTTTGGCACTGACGTAGTTATGAGGTGTGTTGAATACCTATCCCTACATGGTCAGTATATTGACAGTCAATGAAATAGTAATTTAGTCGGCTAGCTTAATTGTAAAGTGTTCTTCTTCGTGACGACAGTACACAGTAAATTTCATCGATAAGGTAATGGAAAAATTAATTGTAATATGTTTTTACATATCAATTTATTTTTAGAGTTATCAGTGATTGAAAGAAAGATCTCAGTAAATCAAATCACTCGTTATATTTAAAAAGTCAATATATTTTTTTTAATTATTGAATATTTTTTATGTGTTCGATCTTGGTGAGAAATAAAAAAGTATACCAGCTTAGAAACATGTAGTATACCCTATACACAAAAACCTTATTAATTAATAAATCTCCCTGAAAGGTAGAATCAATGCACCTTTTTTGGTGATCAAAAAAATTAAAAAAAAAGCTAAACGCAACAACTAGTGATAAATTATTAAGAAAGACACGCAGAAACACGAGAAATTGCAAGGAAATATTTATCCTGAATGTAAATATGTCGACTGGAAATAATGTAATAACCTTATTAAAATTACAAAAATTCTACATATAATAACAAATGCTATAACTCAGAAATGTTATTGATATTAAAATGACAATCATGTAATTTTTTAAAAAACATTAAATAACTTAAGAGATTTTAAATCAAAAGACTTTGCATTAAAACGAAAACTGAGAGTAAAAATAATTTTTACTACACCGTACTTGTATATGAATAATATTATTTTTAATTACTCCCCAAAAATAATATAAAAATATCTACATGACGAGGAATATCGGCACAACACACACAATGTCGAAACACGAAATGTTAGGTGTTCCAAATGAAACATAAATGGTCTGCTAGCGGATGTGCACCAGGTAATTCCACGCGAGGGATGCTGGGAGCAAAGGGCTGAGAAGGAGGGCAATGCCCCCGCAAATTAGCTTCAAGCGTGGGGAGCCGGGAGAGATAAGCACATCTGTGATGTCACATGTGACGTCGCAAGCAGCTGCCAGTTGCGAGCGAAAACAAAGCACTGGCACATTCAATGAGAGAAAATACGTTACACTAAACGTAAACAAGAGTGCAGAATATATTTTACTGCCTTGAAATTAAAACAGGCATGATAGAACACACAAACTACATACAAAAATGCGGCCAGATAAACCGAAAAAAAAAATTCATTTAGTCAGATTCTCAGCTGCTTATCTTTTACAGAACTAAATATTTGGTAAATGGAATCCAGCTGGAACGAAAATACTTACGTTTAACTTTAAATTATTATGTACTAAATAATTACGTAACTACACTGTAAAACAAATTGTAATCTCACACCGAAGTATGTGGAAGCTGCATCTCCACTGATAAGTGGTGTAATTTTATGCCACATATTTAAGTGTATTTTAATGTATACAGCTATGTCTAAATACAAAAATTTGTTTTTAAATAATTTCCACAAATTGGGTGCAGTTTTACAAATGACTGACCGGTAATTTAATCATTTAGCATTTAACATCACACATACATACACTATATGCGTAAATTTACAAAGTTTCTATGAGTAACAAAACTAATTTAAATGTAAATTTACACATATATCGTTAATGTTACCATGCTGTGCATGTATATTTAACAAAGTGTAATATAACAATGTAACTTTATGTCTAAAACTATGCTGACTTGATGTAAGCTTTTGGACATACGCCATTGCTAAGCACATGTATGTCTGTAGAAGAAAACTACAAAAAACCCAAAAGACAAAAACACAAATTAAGCAAACAATTGCTGTTTTCAACAGGATATAAACACCACATAATATTCCATAACAGGAATATGGTAACCAAACGAAGAAAAACTAAGGAAAATGGACTAAGAGAACGAAAAAACCTACAAATAATGACAATACAAAAATATTGAACCCAAAAAAATCTGCACAACAGTTGAAACGAGACAAAAACATGGCAAAACGAAAATACGAAACAAACACAATAGTTTTCCAAAACAGAAGAGAACGAAAAAAAAACTCACAAATGATGACAGCACATAAATATTGAACCCAAAAAAAATATGATGCTCTATGTGTGTTTGTAACAGTTAAAGAATAAAATTTTAAATCACTGTGCGGCTAGACAGCACAAGGATGATTTCCCCGCATCACTGTGCGGCTATACAGCCCACGGATGATTCCCCGCATCCCTGTGCGGCTATACAGCCCACGGATGATCCCCCGCATCACTGTGCGGCTAGACAGCCCACGGATGATCCCCCGCATCACTGTGCGGCTAGACAGCCTACGGATGATTCCCCGCATCACTGTGCGGCTAGACAGCCCACGGATGATTCCCTGCATCTCTGTGTGGCTAGACAGCCCACGGATGATGTGCGGCTAGACAGCCCACGGATGATTCCCCCGCATCACTGTGCGGCTAGACAGCCCACGGATGATTCCCGCGCATCACTGTGCGGCTAGACAGCCCACGGATGATTCCCACGCATCACTTTGCGGCTAAACAGCCCACGGATGATTCCCGTGCATCTCTGTGCGGCTAGAAAGCCCACGGATGATGTGTGGCTAGACAGCCCACGGATGATTCCCACGCATCACTTTGCGGCTAAACAGCCCACGAATGATTCCCGCGCATCTCTGTGCGGCTAGAAAGCCCACGGATGATGTGTGGCTAGACAGCCCACGGATGATTCCCTGCATCTCTGTGCGGCTAGAAAGCCCACGGATGATGTGCGGCTAGACAGCCCACGGATGATTCCCGCGCATCACTGTGCGGCTAGAAAGCCCACGGATGATGTGTGGCTAGACAGCCCACGGATGATTCCCCCGCATCACTGTGCGCAGCCCGCGGGAGACATTTCCCATCCCTGGCTGGTAGGCTACCTATGGAAGACTCTCCTGAATCCATGATGGGTTAGCAAGCCGATGAAAAATATTCGCTTTGCGGATATTTTTAAATTCTGCCGTCTGATTGGTTTGCTGTCACGCGGTCGTAACCGCCTGCCTCGGGTGGGTATAAATAGGCAGTCACCGGGCCAGCAGTCAGCAGTTCGCAGCAACACTGAGCGAGAAACGAGGGTGCACTTTGGAAACAAGAGTTCACTACGGCACGTATTGAACAGGCGAAGTAAGTGAGTAGAGACTTCGTCGTTGACTGTCGTGAGGCAGCGAGTACCCGATGCGAGAAGAGAGAGCAGTCAGAAGAGAGGCACAGGAGGCATCCAACAGGTGCTATAGTGGCAGGACTGGTGACATGCCGGACTAGACCTGCCCCCATGTTAGCGAGAAGACAACTGAGGGGTGTACCTGTGACGATAGTTGCAGCCGGAGTCGAAGAAGGCCGAGTGAGTCAGCAGCTGTCCCCGGAGTCTGGAGTGCCAGGGTGTTGTCCTGGACCAGCTCTTGCAGCGAGTCAACTCTCGCACCGGGAGGTTCGAGGGCGGGTCCCGGGTGTCCCCAGGCGTCCCCAGGTGTCCCCAGGTGTCCCCAGGTGTCCCCAGGTGTCCCTAGGTGTCCCCAGGTGTCTCCAGGCGTCCCCAGGTGTCCCCAGGTGTCCTCAGGTGTCCCCAGGTGTCCTCAGGTGTCCCCGGGTGTCCCCGGGTGTCCCCAGGCGTCCCCAGGTGTCCTCAGGTGTCCCCGGGTGTCCCCGGGTGTCCCCAGGTGTCCCCAGGTGTCTCCGGGTGTCCCCAGGTGTCCCCAGGTGTCCCCAGGTGTCCCCAGGTGTCTCCAGGTGTCCCCAGGTGTCCCCAGGTGTCCCCAGGTGTCTCCAGGTGTCCCCGGGTTTCCTCAGGTGTCCACGGGTGTCCTCAGGTGTCCTCAGGTGTCCCCGGGTGTCCCCGGGTGTCCTCAGGTGTCATCAAGTGTCTCCAGGTGTCATCAGGTGTTCCCAGGTGTCCCCAGGTGTCCCCGGGTGTCCCCAGTTTTCCCCAGGTGTCATCAAGTGTCTCCAGGTGTCCTCAGGTGTCCCCAGGTGTCCCCGGGTGTCCCCGGGTGTCCTCAGGTGTTCCCAGGTGTCCCCAGGTGTCCTCAGGTGTCCTCAGGTGTTCCCAGGTGTCCCCAGGTGTCCCCGGGTGTCCCCAGTTTTCCCCAGGTGTCATCAAGTGTCTCCAGGTGTCCTCAGGTGTCCCCAGGTGTCCCCGGGTGTCCCCGGGTGTCCTCAGGTGTTCCCAGGTGTCCCCAGGTGTCCTCAGGTGTCCCCAGGTGTCCCCGGGTGTCCCCGGGTGTCCTCAGGTGTTCCCAGGTGTCCCCAGGTGTCCCCAGGTGTCCCCAGGTGTCCCCAGGTGTCCCCAGGTGTCTCCAGGTGTCCCCAGGTGTCCCCAGGTGTCCCCAGGTGTCCCCAGGTGTCCCCAGGTGTCCCCAGGTGTCCCCGGGTGTCCCCAGTGGTCCCCAGGTGTCCCCAGGTGTCTCCAGGTGTCTTCCAGGTGACCTCCAGGTGACCACTCCAGTCGAGGCCTCCCACAGACCACTACTGGGTGCTGAGGCAAGTTGTGGCGGTGTCACTCCCGGGCAAGCGGAAATATCGGTTACGAATTTCGAGTGAGAGAGGCTTAACTTTTCTGGTCAGTGAACTAACAAGAGTAAAAGTGTTATACATTTTTGGTTGACCAAAGAAGCCTTAATAATACCCCCTAATAAACTCTGTAAACTGGATATTATATATTTATATAATGTAAATGTATGTACATATTATTTGAAACAAGTATCAAACATATTTAGGTAATATAGTTGCTTGTTTTACGTAGATGATAATTAATTGCAGGGTGTAAAGTCCTCTATCAAATATGGTGGATTCAAGATCGTCGCTAGGGTCAAGGTCAAGCTCAATAATGTCAAAATCAACCAAAATGGTCGCCGTGGGGTCATAATCCAAGATGATGGTCAGCTCCACAGACTCCACAATAATGAACTAGTGCCAGGATCCCCTTGTATATATTACTGGCATAATCTTATTTTAAATTAAATAGGCACATGTTTTGCTAATTTTCAAATAAGCTTCCGTATGATATGGTTTTTCGTCAAGTGTGATTTCACTTAGGTAAAATATGTTTTTGAAAACACTAAAATGGAATTTATAAAATCGTCGTACTTGATGAATACTGAAAATTAAATTATCTTAAGCAATTCTATTGTACAAATTTAAATCTAAAACGGTTCTGTTATGAGTATAATCTAATAACACATTATATTGATTTTATTGTGTCGAATACATTAATAAAAAGTTTGAAATTATTCACCTAATTTTCTTAAAATGGTAAAATGTCAGCAAAATCCTGAAATTTATTTTTATCTCCCGTTTCAATTTAATGTAAAACCACACAAATAAAGATTTTTTTGTTATTTTAAAGTAAGTTTAAATTGAAAATAATCATATATCTTTATCTCAACTGTAATTCAGGAAAAAAAATTTACTTATGCATAAGCTGAAATTGATAAGGTTATTTTTGCAACCTGGGCTTCAAAATATTATAAAAAAAACTATCCATAACTGTTAAGAAAAACATTAAAATGGTTTGGTTATGCATATGCAAGTGGTTTCAACTCCAATGTGTAAACGATTGTTTGTTTACAATATATACGAGTGACATAAGATAAAAAAGGGAATATGCCAAATTGGCATTACATCTTTGAAAAAATGTTCAGTGGAATAGCGCTCCTTTTTCACAGGTGTTTTAGTTGTGTACAAGAAGGTATTAATGCATCAGTCTAAACACTAATAATAAAAAACCACGGGGATTGATAAAAAAAACCTTGTCACCTATGTTAATTGTAAATAAAAAATATAAAGTTTAGACAATTTTTCCAAAAAAGCGTTTCCCAAACAGATTTATCTTTACTCAGTTTTGAACTACGGCCTTCGAAGTTTGACTCGCTTGCACGAAACAAAAGGACAAAACCCACTGAAGTACTCGAGCACGAGATGGGAAGAGAACAAGGGGACACGTGCCGAGGATTTGCACGTACATTTCCGACTAAATACCTTTGTGGAAAGCATCGAGGCTTGTTTGATCCATGTCGTATCTAGGGAAACGCGTCTCTAGTTAAACACATGCCCGACCAAGAATCACTGCCTGGCACCAAAATCCCAGGGCATAATTTGCCACCATAAATTCACAGTTGGTGTGTGTGATGCTAATCAGATAAACTGAAGGTCGGTGGGCGTGTAAGGAACGAACAGTTCCCGGCAAAGAGGGGCTTCTAGATTCCTGAGATACGCCGTGTTGTACGGAGGAAACAAAATGACACTAAACCCAAAAGTTATTTTAGTGTGTTCGCGCCTGTCACGAACCCTTTACCGTGCGCTTGCGTGCCTGGCTTCGTGATGGCTGAAAAGTAAGCAGGCGGTGGAGCTCAGCTGTAAATATAATGCTGCCACATAACAAGAAAGTAAAATTATAGAGCAGGGAATAAAATAAGTATGACTTCTTCCTTCTTTGATTTACGACGCCAACAGCAGGCCTCCTTTACGTCACGGGGAACATAAATAAATGTCGTTTCATTATTTCGCAGATATTATTCTTAATTCAAAAAATTGAATTCGTTTTTCACGTGTCTTCAAACTTCCAGCAAACATTTATCATACTAGTTGTTTGACAAATAAAATAATGGTTTTATTCAAACATTTTGATACCCTACTGCAATATTTTTCATCTAATTTTCAGGGATGAAGAATCTTCCATAAATGTGACAGAATTTGTCGTAATTTTTATACGGCATCTAAGATATGGGCTACCTTTATTATGAGGTATGGTAACTCATTTGTGTCAGAGCTTTGCATGTCGACATTTTGAATTGTGTCCCTTGATTACCCAGCATTTTCTTTCGTATTTCCCTCGCAGTGACGCTGATGGTAGCGTGGGGTTGAGGTTACTAACTTTAGAAATAAAACACAAACAACTAATTCGGATATAGTTTGGTTTATTGGTAACTTTATGAAAAACCTTTACTGACTCTTCGCTGACCTTTAAAACAAATATATTTAAACAAAAAATTACAAACAGAAAATATTTATACATGTATTGTTTGGCTATAAATTATGAAAAACCAAGCATGTTGATTATGTTAGAACAGCTTCTTGACGTTATTTTATAATACACGTTTCAAAGTTTTTAATTTTTTTTATTTCTTCTTTTTGTAAATGTTTGAATAGCTCTTTTGTATTCAGTACTTAGTTGTATGGTTAGAAAATAAATATTTACAATACAGTGACAGGATGCTTATACTAAGTTTATCGTTTCAATTAAATTTGTCGTTACTTAAGTATTAAATTTTTCTGGGACTTAATTTGGATTAATTAAATCGTGGCAAATTATAGTGAGATGAGGCTATCAAGAAGAAGTACCGGGCATACTCGTAGCAAACGTATTGGTTTGCCAAATAAAACATTTTTATTGTTAATGGGTTCTTAAATGCATTCTGTGAACCAAAACAGTCGTAGCAAAAATGTATTTACAACATTAAAAATATGTAAGAAAACTGGTATTACTCTCTTGAAAATCGTATTCGTCCCATTACAAGAACAATGTTTCAATAGCAGGGAGGTAAAGTTTGCAGTCTTCATTTGTGTGCAATAAGATCTTTAAGTGATTAACATCTTACCACTGAATTTTTTTTATTAATTATTCGTACAAATGATTTTTACATTATAATTATTTTACTTCAAGCAGATATATGTATATATATATATATATATATATATATATATATATATATATATATATATATATATATACATAATCTTATTTCTACAATTTCTTTCAAGACATACGGTATCTCGGAACGTTCTGTTGGTAATTTTATACTACACTAGCTAATAACTCGCGACTTTGCACGCGCAATTAAAAATCATTGCTAAAATTCTTACCATTGAAAGAAAGTTTGTAATTAATTCCAAACATATTTACTAACTAAATAGACACAATCAATTTTCTAGTCCATAAAGTTTTTATTTTATAACAAAATTAATTCATAATTATATTTTTAATTGGTTATGCGGAGCATTTTTCTGTTTTAGAATAGATTAAATATTTCATTTTAAAATGTAAATTTTAGAGTTTTCGAGGATATATTTCACCTCCTTCTCATTTTATGAGGTAGTCATTTAAAAAAATTGTTAAACACGCACCTATTTCATTTCAACTTTGTTTATGGCATCAACTAACACTTTCATTTACTTAAGTTAGAGCTATACATAGAAAAATTTTAAAACTTCACCTGTTTACCAATACCTACCATTGTTTAAGGATATTTGATACAATCTCATTTTTACTTTAAATAGAGCACAGACATCAAATTTCTTATCCAAAATATTAATTGATTATTATTTTGCTAAGTATTACTTCAACAATAATAATTCTGAACTAAGAAATGTGGCAATATCCGTTAACCAAATAAAACCCCAAGCATTTATGTTTCTTACCGCAGAAGAGAACTTCAAAATAAATATAATTACTTTATATTTGTCCTGAGTATAAATTCATATTGCCAATATAGATTAAATGTATTCCGTAACTTTTTATTTTTGAAATAATACTTACCCCTGTTACAACTTAAGAGGTGATTCTTCGGAAAACGTTGAATAAGTTAAGGTAGCTTAAATTAGGTTTATTTATCACTTCCAGTATCTTGAATTAAGTTTGATTTGATCAAAGGCAATTTTTTTTTCATTTTAAAACCATATTTATAATACGTATTTCATCTGCTAAAAGTATTACTTCTGCAAGTTGTAAAACAAATTGGTAGATTTGCATTTTATAAATCATACCATCTAACTTACATCCAACTTTTATTGTACAAAAATTGACCACCTTTTCGCCCCTTTTGTGGTCAAATATATAAAAATGCTTTAGTAGGTTAAAGGCATGCTATTAAATCATCATTTTGTACGTTATTCTTTCTCAAGTTCTTACCTTTATCTTAATTTGTTTGGATTTATGTTTTATTATTATAAAAACTAATGTGCCCCCGTTTAACTGCCTTTAGGGTCGAATATCAAAAATAATTTCTTATTCATGCGAAGTTTCGTACACGCAGCTTTAATTATTATGGAGACATGAATTTTTCACGATAAAACAAAACTTAATCCCTTTTCACACCCTTAAAAGACGATATTCGTAAAAACTAAAAAAAAAATTCTTAACTCTATATGCTTGTTGTACATTCTTAATTTCTAACCCTAAAATATAGTCGTTTCGGAAATATACATGTTATTTCTTTCAACCATGCCTCTTTAAACCCCTTAAGAGCGGAATCGTGTAAATAAGTAAAATAATAATTTAAGTTTATTATTTTTACCATTAAGTTTACGTCTTACTTGAATAGTTTCGAAAATACAATTTTTTTAAATAAATTAAAACTTACTAATTTTTTACCCCCATTAAAATACGAATTTTAAAAAACGCAAAAAATGAGCAATGCGCAACTCTAAATGCAAGTTTTTTTTTAGTTTATTCCTCTAGTATTAACGGAATTTGAAGTATTAGATTTTTTTGTTTTGAATACACACCTACCACTCTTACCACCCTAATAGTTTGAATTTCACAAAAGGTTAAAATTTAGGTTGGTATTTTTCTTAAGTTTATGATTGGAACACAATTCATTTTATTATGATTGATTTAATTCAGAATTAAAATAATTTATCTTCAAAGCACATTCACCCCTTTTCTTACCCCTTAGATCTGGAATTTTGGGAAATGTTAAAATTTTGGATTGGTACTTTTTGGTTGTTTATTATTGCTCCATAGTATCTTTTGTTATGCTTAGTTAGCTTCAGAGATATAATTAAGTATCTTCAAACCATATTTACCCCTTTTTGGCACCTTATGGTTTGCATTTCGTAAAATATTAAAATTGTGGTTGGTAGATTTCATATGTTTATTATTGATTTCTAAAACATAATTTACTATGCTTAATTTAATTTGGAGATCTAATTATAAATTAAAACAATATATACAATATTTTACCCCTTAGGTGCTGAATTATGCTAAATATAAAACTTGTGGTTGGTGTATTTCGTATGGTTATTACTGATGCCCAAAATCATTTATAACGCTAAAATAAATTTAGATATAATTATTAACCTTAAAAATATACTCATCCCGTTTTAACCCCCTTAGGGTTTTAATTTTGTAAAATATAAAAAATATGTTAGTTTTTGCATGTTTAATATTAGTAGCCAATATAATTTAATATCTATTAAGATAGAAGATATAATTAGCAATCTTAAAAGCATACTAACTTCTTTTTCACCCCTTAGGAGTTGAATTTTGCAAAATATAAAATATGTGGTTGGTAGTTTTGGTTTGTTTATTATTGCTGCCCAATATAATTTATTACGCTTAGTTAAATTAGGAGATATTATCATTCTTTCTTACAAATATTCTTACTCCTTTTTCACACCTTAGGGGTTGAATTTCGCAAAATATAAAAATTTTGGTCCTCTTCATTCGTATGATTATTAGTGTTACCCAATATCATTTATTACGCTTAATTTAATACGGAGGCATAATAATTGTTCTTAAAAACATACTCACCTCTTTTTCACCTCTTAGGGTTGCATTGACCCTCAGTAGTATACACAAGTATTTCCGAGCCCTGGCTTCTGGCTGACGATGGAGAATGGGATCGGCCATCTTGGATTGCGGCGTCAGGGCGGCCATCTTGTATGGCCATGACCTTGAACTTTGACATTGACCCGGACCTTCAAAATGTGCCGAAATTTGTCAAAATGCGCAAAAATATACAGTTTTTAGGGGAAAAAATTCCGCCAAAAAATCTCCAAAAATTTCCTTATTTCGAGGGGAAAACTCCCGTTTTGAGAGAAAATTTCTCGCTTCATCCCTCAAATATTCAAAAATTCGGAGTTCTAAAAAACTCAAAAGAATTGTGTCTTAGAAAGAACCAAAATTCCCCATTGAGGCTTAAATTCCCCATGAGCAAGCCTCCAACAAGCTTCACTTTTCTTAATTGTTTCCAAATGTGCTTCCTTTTTTAATGTTGTTTTGACTCGTTAATTAAAAATATGTTTCTGGTTTTAACTCGCATATTATTCCAGTGGCCATGAGTATATAATTGAGGATTGGGCGATGTGACTCTCATTTAGTTACTGGCTACGATGGTTTAAGGATCATCTAGTTTGACTCATCTGATACTATTCTTGAGAACCCGATGGCATCTATTCCTTATTAAACATCGAACTCTATGGAAGATGTACCATGGCTTACTGGGACCACGATGACAGCGACTATGACAGCGACGATGACAGCGACTATGACAGCGATGGAGATCCCGTTGGCATCGTCGACGGAAACCACAAAGAACTCGATGGAATGTTCACCATCGACAGAGGAGATCTCGTCAGCGATGACGCAGATCCCGACAGAATATGTATCATTGTCACCAACAACTCCAGAGGAGACTCCAACAGACGTGGTTCCACCAGCAGAAGAGACTTGAATGCTTTCAGTGCTGGCTGCAGAGGAGACCTCAACGAATAACGTTTCTCCGTCGATGGAGACTTCAATGCCTTCAGTACAACTCGCATCAACGATGTACACTGAAGGTGCATCGGCGTCTTCCCAGCACAGATGTCGTTACTGTGACAAGATTTTCTCGAATGGTGGTAATACCCGTCGGCATGAGAAGAGAGAATGTTCTGATGATCCTCGTCGTACAAAACTTAACTGCGAGAAACGTCGCAGAAACGAATAATTTAAAAAAAGATATGCCACAAGCTGCAAACAAAGTGCTTCTCCCGTCAAACGGTTCAGGCTGTCATTGCAAAAGACCCGTGTTGTTGCAATATACTGAGTAAGGATAGATTAAGGAATACATACAATAGATATCCATGTAACTTCTGTGAAAAGACATTGGCATTATCTCGAGGTGCGCGAAGGCATGAAAAAAGAGAATGTGTGAAGAACCCATTATGCTTGGAGTTTCGCTATGATGAGCATCATGCATGGTTTACTCGTATTGACAATTTGAGACCACGTACGAAAAACTGCAAAGGTAAAGTCCGTTCACCTACTGCGGACCAGCTAGTGTTGTAGTCCGCTCCGCAAGTTAAGGTTGAGACTCGTACGGGCAACGCAGCAAGAAGCTTCGACATCTACTCAACGTGCAACACAACCTACGACTGTTCACTGTTTGACGTAATGACTTGGATTTTGAAGTGCCCACCGCGGGACTGCTGATTTCCCCTCCTCTAGGTCCGATTTTCCTTCCTTTCCCCTCCTGAGTTGGACCTGTCCACGCTGCGCATGCGCCGACGTCATGTCGAGGCTATATGAAGACGTCAATTTGGTTAACTCGGTCTTCTTCGGCGTACTTTTGAATTGATATGTCGTAGACCAACCCTGGTCGTTAGTGCAGGCGGGTGCGTGGGCAGCACTCAGCGTAAGGAACAATCGTTAGTAGGTAATACTTCTACTTTTTTTCTATCTAGTCACTTTGTTTCGGCTCGCCCTTATAAATTGACTTAATGATGTGTTTAGTAGAGTTAATATGATATAATGAATTTGCGATTATATTTTAGGGCATTATTTATGCCGTAATCAGAGTTAGCGAGTTTGTTGACGGTCCAGATTTGGCAAACTGCACAAGTTCACGACTGAATAACGTTCGGGTTTAGCACTTCATGAAAGTTGTTAAGCACGTTGCATGACTGACACGTTTGTAAAAGCTACTGTAAGGTTCAGACCCAATGAAAATGGAGTCTATCTGGCTAAATCAGCATTCCGTGGAATGTGTAAACACTTTCATTACCTGAATGTTTCTCTTGCGCCAAGAGATGCTTTTACCTTTCTAACTGATGCCAAGAAGGATATTGTGAATCAACTTGAAGTATTGGAACATGATCAGTCAGTGAAGAGTAATTTGTGGCTTGAATGTACTTACGGCAAACCTGAGTTATTGCAAGACCAGGCGTGTAAAATAGCATTCAAGTCTATCAATACTTCTCTTTACCTATCACACGACGTGGAAGAGTCTGTAAATGATGCTGTTGAAAAACATCTGTCGCGAAGAGGAAGAATACCAGGGAAATTGTAGCAAATGGACACTTAGTCATGTGGATTGATTCCAACTGACAACAAACAGACTCTGCTTACTAAAAAAAATAAGAATTATAATTTGCTCGTATTTCTGTACTTGTAGTAGAGTAGAAATTATGTAATAGATTTTCATTTGTAATTTCATTGTTTTATTTCTTGAACCTGTTACTTTCTTTCAGTAATTTTAATTAAATTATCTTATTTTGCATTTAGTAAGTATCGAACCACGCACTGTGTGCAAACGAATCAAAAATAATCTTAAAATGTAGATTTTTTTATGAATTTTGGAATTTTTCCTGATTTTCTAGTTTAATGATTACGAATTTTTAAGATGGCGGCCAAAACTGCCAACCAGATGGCAAATTTCGTGTCGCTTGACTGTCTGTTAATAAATAATACTGCACTATAAATTAGACTAATATGGCAGCAGTGCCGTCTAACAGACCAAAACAATATGTCGGATCCAAGATAGAGGCCTCCAGCAGACAAAACAAGATGGCCACCATGACGTCATACTGGCTGACGTAATATCTGTCTTGGCATTATTGGTGGGAGGTCAGTCTGCTGGGGGCTTCCGTGGAGGAATGATCCGTCGCCAATTTTAATCAATTGACCTCGCTGGGTTCAAACCAAGGACTCCATGACGCAAGTTATTTTTTATTAAAAAATTATTATTCAATTTTTTTTTCCAACATAAAAACTATGGATTTTCAAGATGGCGGATGTGAAATCATAATTTCTAAATGGTGGAATCAAATATGGTGGGTGTGATGTAAGCAAGATTTTTTATTCAAATTGTATTTAAAATGCTTTTAAGATTTGTTTAATTTTATTAATAAATTACATAATTACCTTCCCCGGAAATCTAAAAGAGGCCCGAAATGGATTAAGTAACTAAACATTTAAAGTAAGCAATTTTTATGTATTTTTAGAATTTTTTCAGAATTTTTGGTTAAAAATTAAAGAATTTCAAGTTTACGGTCAAGGTCACAATTTCTTCTGGGGCTTTTGAGGGAAATTGCCTCGCTCTCAGGAAAATTGACCTCTCTGGCATTTTTGAGAAAAAATTGGGAAACTTTTCCCTCAAACGGGAATTTTTTTTCCTCAAAATAGGGAAACTTCTATGAATTTTTAGTCATTTTTAAGGAATTTTGAGGCAATTTGACATCAAGATGGCCGCCGTGACGTCAGGGGTGTTCGGTCATTGACCCCACCTGGCCCCTCACCCAGAAACCAGGCGCAGGAGCCCCCAATATATACTACCGTCAGGGTCAAAGGTTAAGCTCAAGGACAAACAAGATGACGGCTGTGACTTCACAATCACAGATGGCGGACACCCAATAGCAATTCATTCTGTTTCCGAACTGTCATTTTTATATTACTGCTATAAAATAATTGAGAGATCTTCGCAAATATGTCGTCACGTAATGTTCAGTAATATTTCGTCGAAAGTTACACATACATGTATTATAAGTTTAATCATATATAAGTTGCCTTTAGAAATGTTTCAGTTTTTTGAAAGTACAATTATATCTGGAAAAAAATCTACTGTTTACTTTTTTGACACGCTAATTCCAATTGTTTTCATAATATTTATACTCTTTAAAACTCGTGACACTTTTGTTTGACTCATGACTAGTTAACAAGCACTATTTACACCCATGTGTACCTTAAGTTACACGAAAAATAATTACCCCACACTGAATCCCAACACGCATATAACAACGCTACAGAGGTAAAATCTTAATTAGTTTTTCTCTCTTGGCTGTTTCCAACCCGTGTTATTACCTTGTTTAATGGTACATTTTATGAACCAATTATAATAAAAATTTTAACTTTTCATTATATGTCTTTCGATATATATTCACGCCTTTTTGCAGTTAACAATTTTATGGTAGAATATTGTTTGTCGAGGACACAACAAAATATTTTCCACAAATAAAACTGTTGGGGACAATATTTGAGCAACAGGATCAAATTTTGGTTACAATAAGAATTCGTAAATTAACTTATTTTCTCAGGACCTTTCCGAAAAGAGTATTGGTTAGCCTCGACATGGTCTTATTTTTTTCTCAACCGCACATAATAATTATATTCATTTTAATATTGTTTGAAGCATTTCTGGAATACCAAGTTTATAAATGTCGCATTTGTGCATTTCGGTTTGGGAAGTCGCGAGGCCCTGTGGGCCTAAGTTATCTTAAAAGTAAATACGTGTAACACCCGCCTTCGCTACACGTAGAGGTGATAAAAACCAGCAACGGGGCAATTATTAAAACCGGTGCATCATTAGCTCCCATGTTAGGACTACTTTTTCCCCCGGCAAACCAGTTTGCCCGGATACCCGGCCAGTCCGTTTGTCGGTGCCCACGTACAAAGCGCATTAAGATAGCGCCTGCACTCCAGATAGCCGCACAAAGGGTGCGGCGGCGAACAGAAGCTCTCAGAGTTCAACTGCGGGGTCGACCCAGCCGCCGCGCGACCCAATGTTCCAGGATCCCAGAAACTTTCACCAGTTAACAAACTCCTGATCACTTTTTTTTGACGTGATAACGTCTCATAAATCGATCAACGCCGGCTGCACGCACGAAAAATTGTCACGTTCCGCCCGAGCCGAGCGTGCGAGAACCGGCCAACCACCGCGCGAGAATATCTTCTATAATATCAAACAGGTTGAGGCGGGCTTTTTAACTAATTGTTCGTGATTATATTTGAACAAATTATTTAAATTAAATTTGCAAAAAAACCGTAAATAATTTTTGAAAATTAAAAATATGCAATTTTTCACCAATGTTTTCTTATGACGCTATCACGTAAAATTATCGTCCGTAAACCGACTTTACAGACAAACCAACCCCCCCCCCCCCCCCCCGTTTTTTTTAATGTGTGCGTAGAGTACACAAGCGAGAGAAGTGACACTTCTTACTGTAAGTCATAGATAGAGATAAATTATAAGTATTTTTTTATTGAACAAGAATTGAGAATAGTAAGAATGCGGAATACCTTAAATGAAAAAAACAAACTTTATTCCGTGCCTTGTACTCTCGCATACGTTCACTGGCACTTTTTTAGCGCCTCTTTTGGCGGTTCATACCCACGTTACCTTGATAATGCCCCTTTTCTACTTCTGCCCTTTTTTATTATTTTTTGGCATCATTTTAAATCACGATCCCCAGCTGAATAATATGAAAGACAAAAACTCTACTTGAACATAAATTACACTTACAAAGTCTCTCTCACATGTCTAAAGACCTTTTTAACGTTTCCAATCACACTATTCACATAAACATGAATTAAACCTTTAAAGTTAATTCCACAAATCAATAACTTTCCAACACGAATTAATAAGTTGTAGATACTTTAAATAAAGAGCAGAGATACGCCTAGCTTCCACGACACTTACTAAACCCATTCAAACAAACAAATTGACAAAATGAGTCCATTTTGTACTCTTCTTTTTGTTTGTTTCACCACAGTATTTCATAACAAAAAAAATTGGTTGTCTGTGAAGTCAGTTTACGGACGATAGTTTAACGTGACAACGTCATAACAAAACATTATGAAATTATTGTATACTTTTATGAATAAAATTGAATCATTTTTATTTAAGTATCACTGTTTTGTATGGATACAAAGAAGGAGTGAAATGAAATCTACAATTTAAATGTAAAATTTACTTTTATTTGCATTCATTAATTCAAATATGTTTATTACTTTAACGAAGAGATTATTTTAACTATAACTTTTATACATGTTTGCTATTTATCTTCTTCCAATCTGTGTTATTCTGTTAAGGATAGGACGATGATAGGAATAGTAGGAAACGAATGGGAGTGTTTCAAGTTTAATGTGCCTCAAAAAAGTCAAATCGATGGTTGTTCCAATCGAGAGGAAGAGAGATAGATGCGGCGCAAGCGTACAATAAGCGTAACGGGACAATGTGCGTAACGGGACACTTTTTCGTGCGTGCAGCCGGCGTTCATCGATTTATTAGACGTTGTCACGTCAAAAATAACATTAACTATAAAAATCTCTTTAGTGGCTTGACACAAAAAGGTTGGTGTTAAGCGTGGTAGTGTTAGAAGAGAGTAAGTTTAACTGTCTCTTGGGGGGAGGGGGGTGGGGGGAGTTAGGCAGGTGGCGTGCGGAGGGCGCGCCATGTGGCAGAAGTATTAACTGCTCAGTCGAAGGTCACGCGACGAGACAGAGGTGTCTCGCTCCGCGCGTGGCTTCTGGCAATGAAGCAAGTGAAGCAAGTGAAGCAAGTGAAGCAAGTGAAGCAAGTGAAGCAAGGGGACGAAGCGACCCTGCCGACAGCTGTCGTGACCGGAGTGGGGGGTCCCCCCCCCCCCCCCCACAAGTAGAGAGGTCACCGATAATGACGTCCCTTTGCGAGAGTTAAGTACTTCCCAATAGCAATCTACCCTGTACAGGAGAAAACCCAACTGTCAATATAGTTAACGAGAAATACCTGGTCAAAACGGGAAGCCCAAGATGTACATCAAGCTCTGTCCCTGCCCGAACACGCCCGAATTATCACCTTCGTCTAACCTCGGGTTTATTTATATATATTTATATTTCTCTGTTTATTTTAATGTACCTATACTAACCTAACTGACCGTCCATAGAGTTTTAAAGTGTTTTAATGTAGCCAACCTAACAGACCACTTTTAATATTTGAATTAATTTTTCCTGCGCAAAAATAAAACTAATCCCGAGGTTGGCCGAAGGTGAATATTCGGGCGTGTTCGGGCACGGACAGAACTTGATGTACATCTTAGGCTTCTCGATCAAAACATACCCGTGACCTTGTACGGCAGGACGACCCAGCAGTTGGAGCGTCTAGCCACCAGGCTGGCGACACGGGTTCGATCCCTCTTTATAATTTTTTAAAAAACTTTTTGACGTGATAACGTCTTATAAATCGATCAACGCCGGCTGCACGCACGATAAATTGTCACGTTCCACCTGAGCCAGAGTGCAAGAACCGGCCAACCACCGTGCGAGAAAATCTTCTATAATATCAAACATGTTAAGGCGGGCTTTTTAACTAATTGTTCGTGATATTATATTTAAACATATTATTTAAATTAAATTTGCAGAAACTGTAAACAAAATTTGAAAATTAAAAAGTATGTAATTTTTCATCAATGTTTTTTTATGGCGTTATCACGTAAAATTATTGTCATTAAACCGACTTTACAGACAACCCCCTTTTTTTGTCGATATTTCATCGATAGCATAAAAATACGTGTTTATTTAAACTCTATAGAAAGTATATTGAAACAATTGCTAACCCCTCTACTAACAAAAAGATAAGTGTATGCTCATCATTGATTCGTGGGTTTGTACATACAAATTGCACTTTCAATTATGAGTTTTTTTCACAATGATAGCGGTGAAGTGACTTCCACCAATTTGTATGACTCCTTGTTAGCCGTGCGATGTGTGTTTTAACTGTTTGTTTAAACTTTTCTCAAAAATACTGCCTTATGCTGCGATTCTGTTACAGGAACAACGGGAAATAGCATTGCACGAAGATGTCTTCAAAATACAGTAATAAGTTCTTCATAAATAGAGTGCTCCAAATTTATTATGTTGAAACATGCTTTTATTACGCTGTTATGCTGTACAACTGATAGAACCACGATCAGGTTCCCAAATTATAAGGAAATCTGCTTCTTTTAGTCTTTGATTATATATATTGTCACGTGCACCTAGCCGGTGCCACCGCCATTTCTGTCACGTGCACCTTCAGAGGGGAGGGGGGGGGGGGGGGGCGAGAATCGTAGCTCTTTATATAGAAACAACTCGCTTGGCATCAACTAGTCTTAACTTCATAAAATACTTTACTGTACCTAGGATCATAGGTTCGTCATCCCGTACAGGATGTCTGGTGAGAGCTGAACTAAGGAGATTTTGCAAAATAACATAATACTTAATTAAAATTATTTTATTCTTAAAGTCAAATACTCAACATCATTTTAAAGAACATTTAAATAGCGGGATTACAATTTAAAACAATAATCTCTTTACTTCCTTAACGATTGAACGACCTTACAAGAGAGAGAATGAGAGAACTTCACTAAACACTTCCCTAGTCCTTCCGAATACCTCAAATCATAATTAATACTTAAAATTAAAACAAAGATAAGTCCATACTCACATTTTCCGAAAAGCCTTTCTTGATCGATTACTTTAAAAAAATAACGTAGGGGCCTCTCCTGCCCTTGAAATCCCGAACGAACATTACATTTTAAAAACTATGACGCGTGACCCCTGACGAGGGCCATAGCCTCCGCCCGAAAGCTTGACGACTACATTATGACCTAACTTAAATTAAACGACTCGTGGCCTCTGGCGTCGACCATAGCTTCCGCCCGAAAGCTTGAATTCCTACATCACGAACGAACTAACAACTCGTGACCACAGGTGAGACGCATAGCCTCCGCCTGAGTGAGCCCCAAGTCACCACTCACTTGCGCTTAAATTCGCGCGCCCTGCCGCGCCTACCATAACAAAAGCTCGTTATTGAAGTCAAATTTACTAAACAACTAACTAGAACATCTGGGAAGACTACCCCCCCTCTACCCCAATGTGCAGGCCACACCGCGCGGCTTGTTACGACAGCGCGCCCCAGTAACTGCGGCCCGTGGCTGCGCCAGCGCGCGGCCAAACAAACAAACAAAATTCTGCAAGCCCGCAGCGCGCCGCGCCGGCCCCGTGCCCCAATTACATGGTCACGCCACTTGCGCTGACGAGTGAACAGAGCAGCCAGCCCAGAGTCCCGTCAGTAAAGTCCCTAAATTTGATTTCAACAACCCTGCAAAATTTCAACCCGCGACATAACCCTCCCCTCACAGAGCTCGAGCCCCATCGAGCTACCTCAAAATTACAAATTGTCTTTTTCCATTAAACCATAACTATAAATTCCTCATTTCACAAAAATAATAATTTTCTTAGTTCCTTGCTGTCTGAACATACATCTAGATTCTGCATAAGATTTATTTTAAAACAACAAGTATTCATAAAATTAAATGTAAAACTTTTATCTGGTTTGTTCTCACAGGAACCTTCAGAGGCTCGAGTTCTCAATTCTAAAAAAATTGTTCTGTTAGTGAAGCTCTCTTTACAAATTAAATTACTGTTCTTAGTTTCTCAGTATTCGTTAAACAATGTGCAAATTCTTGATAATTATTATTATTTTTTTTTTCGGTTTCCGTTTATTACCATACTTCTTTCGTTCTTCAAAAAAAATTAAGTGTCCTTACAGTGTTTCAATTAATTAAACTCTTATCTCGTGAAGGTTGGTGCAACTCCTCGAAGTCAGTGTTGTCGAGAAGAGTAGCTCCCTGGGCTGGCCATCAGCAAACACCACTCAACTCCAACAGCTACTGGACTGGCTTCCAGGGCAGCTCACAACTTCTCCCCACATCTGCTTCGGAGTTGTGCCATCCTCATCACGAACAGATTACAATTCTGAAACATCATCAACAGGCATTACCATCACGCCTGACAAATACAAAACTAACTACTAAACTGCAATCGATGGGCAAGGATGCAAACACACAAAAAAATAAAATTAATTAATTCAACTGCTAACATAAAGTATCCCACCCTTAGCATAATCTAATCAGGCAAATAATTTGATAGGAAAAACTTAAGGAAGGGAAACATGACCTCCAATGATTTTCCCTAACTCTTGAGTCTTGATCTTCTCTATACAGCAAATAGTCCCCACGAAGTAACTGGGTTGAAGGTCAGTTCACATGACCCACCCATAACCTCTTCTACTCTTCTTTTCTTCTGGGGGCAACCACAATGCCCACCAATCTCTCTCCATGGTGCCGAACCAGCTATCCCATGAGAGTAAACAACGTAGTCAATAGAAGCGCAGAGGGGAAACACCAATCTCTGGCTTGTCGAGTCATAAAACTGCTTTATCTTCTTCTTCTTCTGAGTAAAAATATCTGACTAACCTTGCTTCTATTCTTCCAAACAGTAAAAGTTCATCAGGTATCTTCATGAAAGAAACATTCTAACTAATAATTCTTCATTTTTCTTCTTCTTTATTTCTGTTAGTTGTAATAGAAGGCCATGTTAGGGAGGTTATAGGGAAAAAGAGTGGCCAATTCCCACCCCATCACCCACCTAGATCATGACTAATTAACTTTTAAACTTTCTATTTCAAACAAATAAAAAAAAACATTTTTTTTTATTCAAACTTTTAAACTATAATTACTTTTACTTCATAACCTCAAAAGCTAATCAATAATTCTAAATGAAATTGTGATTTACTGCATCCTTGTTCCATCCGATCTGTTTGTTTATAACCTTTTGACGTCGTCTGGCCGACGACCACCCCAGAGCCCGACCTGCACCCGCCAGTATACGCTCCCGCTAACGGAACACACCCCTGGCCATGGCCCACCCGAGTCAGGCGACCCGAACAGCAATCAAAGACAAAGCCGCGGAAACCTGAGTAGACAAGAGAAGAACCGTACCCATTCCTCCTAAAACATTAAATTAGGATTTTAGCGACAATAAAATCTCTTCCAGACACACCCGTTTGGAGTCTAGCGTAATGAGGTCACGCCTGGCGCGAGAGAGGCCGAGCCTCCCTCGGACGCCATGCCAGTTCGGCAGTTCAGCGCAGCTCACGGACCGGGGCGGACCTACGTCCCACGGAGAGGCAACATCCTTTGTCTACATCGAAAGTAACGTCCGGTAAATATAGTCACTAATTAACAGAACCCCTTTTATTACTTAACCTCTCCGTGAGTACCCGGTCCCTTTTTTCGGTCCAGGACCTAATCCGGCCGCATCAATTTAAAGACACCCCGCACCACACTTGGTCAGCGGGGCTGCTCTTCAGTATACGGCACGGGCCGCCTCCCGCAACTTACAGAACTTTATTTAAGGTCACGCGCACGGCGCTGACCACAAACCCGCAAGGGAACTTGGACAAACTTAATTGCGGTGCGTGTTTCACCACAGTGGGCACAACACCCGCGCCGAGACATTTGCATACGGGATTGGCCGTCTCCAATCGTCCACCCCCTTAATTCAGTGTATTTTTGTGTCCCGTACTTTGTATTGCTAACTTACGTTACCCGAGTAACGAGTGCCACGTAACTTGTGCGCACCCGTGTATTTTGTGTCCCGCCTTTGTGTTACGAAATTACGTTACCCGTGTAACCAGTGAGACGTATGAGACGTAGCAGCGTCCGAGGCCACGTAACGCGGAACACAAACCATACGGCGCCACGGAATAACGAGTAAACCCCCCCCGGGGACCTCTGTAGAGTGTTGTATTGTGTACGACTCGTTCCTATGAATAAAAGGTACGACACCACCACCTTAACTCCACGCCTCTTATTTAAAATCATCTCACGCAACACCGCCGCCGGCCCTAGTGGGCCACGCAGGGGCACATACATCCACGACCCCCAAACTCACGACTAGAACCGAGCTAGTCTGGCGCCCACCCGGACAATACGTAGCAAGAACCGCCTTTTCCCACTAGGAGCCACACCGGGACTCGAGCCCGAGACCTCGGACGACGGCATTTGGCGCCCAACGTGGGGCAGAAAATAACGTGAAAAATTTTTTTTTTCTCACTTCTGGACATTTTCGAAATAAATTCACCAACAGGCGACAGCGGAGACACGAAACGGCCATTTTGGACACAGGAAGGGTCGAAGGCCAGACAGACCGGCGCGACGAGGCGAGCGGACAAAGGACATTCCAACCACCCCCACCCCCGCACGTCATCACGGCGAGGCGAGCAACGGAGCGACGTCACCACCCCCACTCCGCGCGGACCGTTTTCGCCTCCTCTTTGTGCGGCTGTCCGGGCACCTACCCCCACCTCGTCACTCCGCTCCACGCTCTCCGCTTCGGGCAACCATCCCGATACCCCCACTCCGCGCGGACCGTTTTCGCCTCCTCTTTGTGCGGCTGTCCGGGCACCTGCCCGCCGCCGATCTAAAACCCGCGCGCTACAACACGCGCCCAGACTACGAACAGCCCGTCACAGACGGCGAACTTGAACGTACAACATACAGCTCAACATGCAGGCACCACCTACAGACCTCGTGTGCACGCGTTGCCTATTACCAAGGGAAATAGACCTATTGACGGGATCACTGCCGTGGTACAGGACATGCCAATGCGCGAACACCCGGGACAACGTCACCGAACAGACCTGGGGCAAGCCCTGGAGCGAGACGTTACTCGGCGAGCCGCACACCCAATTACCGTGGTCATGGGCACCGCTTAAGACGGAGGCACAAGCTAACGTCACACTGGGAGGCATACTACCGACTATGGGCCTCACGAGTGCCCGGACCAATCTGGCACCCAAATACATCCCACCACCAAGCGCAATCACCGGACCAAACATGGGGATGCATACACGCAACCCGTGCTACACAGGGAAGTTAGCACTACCCGAGTTCAGCGGAATAGGGCACGAAGTACCCAGAGACTTCCTAACACACTGCGAGGTTAGACTGGCACGGTCCGGAATACCGACCGATGAATGGTCGGGGCGAGCGAGCGAACAGCTGAAGGGGACCGCCCGCCAATGGTGGAACATCTGGGGACGCTTCGGCATGCCCTGGGAGGAGTTTGCCACGTCATTCAACCGCCGATTTGACACGGAACACGCACTGGTCCAATGCACGACACAGTTCTATGGCGAACGCCAACGCGACGGCGAACCCGTCGAGCAGTTTCTGGCCAAGAAAATGCAACTGTTCAATCGAGTAGCACCCGGCGCCGCGCCAGCCACCGCGCTCGCAACCATTACCACCCTCCTACACAATGAACTGCAACCGTTCATGCGGTGTCACCGCGCAGAGGAAGTCGAGGATTACGTCCGACAAGCCATAGACACGGAACGGAACATCCGGGGACTGCGACACTACGACCCCCCGAACACCGGCCGGGACCTGGCCAGACGCCCAATGGGTCAGAGAATAGCCAGCGTCCAGAACAGGGAAGCAGGGGGCTACCCACCCGACCGCCCGCGACGAGCCATCGAGGACGCACCACCACCTGGTAGGCCCGATGGGTCATAGACACAGCAGGAACCCCCACTACCGCGATGCCAGTTGGGCTGCCCCGCAGGTACCCGCCACTGGCATGTCGACTGCCCACGCCGGCAAACACCACCCTTCACCAACACGTCGGGAAACGCCCATCCGGGGGCACGGCGGTAAAACCCGCGCCTCCGAGTAACCCGAGCCAACCCACACCCGCCGCGGAAGCAGCCACACCGCAGATAAACCAGCTAGTCCGCCCTCGCGACGGCCTACTCCGTATCCCAGTGGAAGTCAACGGGCAACCCACGGCGGCCCTGGTAGACACGGGCGCGAGCCACGTGTTCGTGGCCCCCCACCTGGTACCCCCCGGCGCGCTGCAGCCCCACCAAGCCGAGTTACGGTTAGCAACCAGCACGCAACCGGGAAGGACAGTAGGGCAAGCCGAACTCGAGGTACGCATTCGGGACGACGTCACCACGGTAACCGCCCTAGTGGTGGAGGACTTACACGAAGGGATAGTACTAGGCCAACCATGGTTAGCGAGACAAGATGCGGTGATCGAAATGAAACCCAGACGAGTTTACATTGGCACCCGCGAGCGGCTCACGGTGTACGCCATAGGCACTACCCCCGAGAGTCAGGGGGAGAAAGTAACCTTAGACCAGTTCCGCCACAACGTCCCCCACGAGTACCGAGCAGCAGTGGAACGCGTGTTGGCAGAAAGGCAGGACGTCTTCGCGGTAGCCGACCCACTGAAACGCACCACCATCACCGAACACCACATCCCGACCACCCACGACAACCCAGTACACGAGGCCCCGAGAGGCTACGGGTTCCGGGAACAGAGGGCCATCCGGGAGCAAGTGGCGGACATGCTTCGCGACGGGGTAGTCGAGCCGTCCAACAGTCATTACAATGCTTGCGTCGTATTAGCCCCAAAGAAAGACGGTTCGCTACGCTTCTGCGTCGATTTTCGGCCGCTAAACGCGATCACGATTAGCTCACCCCCACCTCAAATCAGCGTCGACGCCGCCGTAGCCGGACTCGGCCGCGCGAAAGTCTTCAGTACGCTCGACCTGAAGGCTGGGTACTGGCAAGTGCCCATACGGGCGGAAGACAGGGGGAAAACCGCGTTCACGATACCAGACGGGCGGAAGTTTCAATTTCGCGCCATGCCTTTTGGGCTAAAGTGCGCACCGGCCACGTTCCAGGGAATGATGACCCGAGTGTTGGAGGGGTACCTGGGCCAGTTTGCGATCGCGTACCTCGACGACGTGATCGTCTTCTCCGAGACGTGGGAGGACCACGCCAGACACCTGGCGCTGGTCCTAGAACGCTTGGCCACACACCATCTCACGGCCGCACACCACAAGTGTCATATCGGGACCCAGGAGGTCGAATTCCTGGGCCACCTAGTAAGCGCGGCTGGCAACCGACCCCAACCCGTTCACTTGCGCAAGATCGCTGAAGCGGCACCACCGCGGACGAGGAAGCAACTCCAACGGTTTATCGGCCTGGTGAACTGGCTCAGGGGGTACATCCCCGACTTCTCCCGTACCATCGCACCACTGACCGACCTCCTGTCACCACGGGCACGGTACCATTGGGGCGAACCCGCGCAACGCGCCTTCGAAGAAATAAAAGCCGCCTTCACTCGCTGTCACACCCTCACACGAGTAGACCCCGGACGCCGCCTCTACCTTCAGACCGACGCCAGCGCACTCGGTGTGGGCGCGGTGCTTTTTCACACGGACCCGAACGGGGTCCGCGAGGTCATCGACTACGCTAGCGCGAAGCTCGGACCAGCCGAACGCCGGTATCACAGCAACGAGCAAGAGTGCCTAGCCGTAGTCTGGGCCATGAAAAAGTACCGGCCCCACCTGGAGGGGAAGTGCTTCACACTGAGGACGGACAACAGCTGCCTCACCTGGCTGCGTACGATGCAGGGGCGGAAAGGCAAACTCATACGATGGGCGCTATTCCTCCAGTCGTTCGACTTCGACGTCGAGCACGTTCCCGGCACGGAGAACCAGCTCCCCGACTTACTGTCGCGGGAACCCGACGACCGAACAGAGCTGACGGACGAGGACGACTGGGAGGAGATTCTACCCCCGGACACACCACACGGACACGCATCGCACGACTCAGCATGCACACGAATCACGGCCGACGCGGACGGGGACGAAGACCCACCCAACACCGTGGCCGACGTCCAGGACCGGGTACGTCGAGCACAGGAAACGTCAATAGACGCGGCAAGACGCCGCCAGCAAGCGACCGCCGGACACGAGGCGTGGCGCATGCAAGACGGCCTGATTCAGACTCACACACCCGGACACCAGGAAGACTGGAGGACCTACGTCCCGACGGAAGCCCGAGAAGCGGTCCTTCGGTTCTTCCACGACCACGACCTCGCTGGACACCCGGGGACCGATCAGACACGACGAGAAGTCACCCGGCACTACCACTGGCCCCGCGTCACGTACGACGTACGTACGTACGTGCGCGAATGCGAGGTCTGTCAGGCGAGGAAGGCGAGGCGGCGTGACGGCGAGGAGCAACAGCGACCCAGGGAACCCACCACCGCCTTCCAAACGATAGCCTTAGACGTAATGGGCCCCTACCCCCGCACGCCGCGCGGCAAACGCTTCCTCCTCGTCGTGACGGACCTCTTCACGCGGTGGACGGAGGCGTATCCATGCGGGAACGTGCGCACACCTACCATCATCAGCCTGCTGACCAGGGAATTCCTGTCCCGTTGGGGATACCCCCAGTCGGTGTTGACGGACAACGCCAGTCAGTTCCTGGGGCGACATTGGAAGGGCTGGTGCGACGAACACCAGATCGAGCACCACACGACGCCCGCCTACCACCCGAGAGCGAACCCGACAGAGCGCCGGAACCAGGAACTGAAGGCACAGCTCCGGATCCGGCTGGGGGCAGACCACACGCAGTGGGACCTACACGTGGCTGACGCCCTCTTCTGTGTACGACGCCGCACCAACGCCGCAACCGGCCGCACACCGGCCGAAATGATACAGGGCCACAACCTGCCCTTACCGGGAGAATGGGCCACACACGGCGCTCCACACCCCGACGAGACGACGGAGGAACGCGACGAACGACGGGTGACTCTGCACGACGAGGCAAGACGTAGGCAGGAGAGGTACGCCAACCGGATCACCCCAATCACAGATCACCCTCCACCCGCCGTGCAGGTCGGCGATCAGGTGTTCGCGCGACTACACCCACTTTCAGCCGCACCCCGCAACTATTGCGCGGGCCTGGCCCCGCGCTGGGGCGGGCCATACACGGTACGGCGACGACTAGGCAGGACGACGTACTTAGTCCGCACGGAGGGACGGCGCCTGAAAAAGGTGCACAGGGACGACATCCGGCTCACCGCCCTGCCTGGGGAGAGGAACCCAGACGGGGACGCAGGACCCCCCACTCCGGACGACAACGGACGCCGTACGCCGGAGAGCGACGCCGTCCAGGAAGAGGACAACTCGCCAGAAGCGACCCCCGCTAGGAGCCGACCCGAACCGCGCCCATACCGCACCCTAGTGTTCACGAACACCACGTCCAACAGGCCCCGCGACGAACTCGCATACACGCCCGGGACATCACCCGCAGAGGCCGCGTCAGACGACGAGGCGAGGCCACGACCACGGCGGTGGCGGCGCCCGCCCACGTACCTCGACGATTATGCCCTTAGCATGGCCACGGGGGACACCGGGGGCGACCCCGCCCACGACGTGCCAGACGAACCAGAAGAAGTCCACGAGAACGCACCGGAGACGGCAGTGGTACCCTGGGAGGGAAGCGGGGTGTACGAGAGCCCCCCACCGCAATGCTACCCACGGGGCGATGAAGCAGAGGCCGTGGAGATCGCCGAGCTGTCGCACAGCATAGGTCAATCCGATGCGGGCAACGACGACGGGCCAACGCCGATCGTCACGCAACCCGGAGAGACCGACCCGGAGATCGCCGCCTCAGCATCAGCCGCCATACCCGAACGGGAACGGACTCCGTACCAGTCCACGAACTGTCAACCGCCGCCGAAGGAGGACCTCCGCGGACCGGGACATCGACTGGGGACAAGCGAACCCGCCAGCGAGCCCGCGGAACGACCCCGACGGGCCCACAGACCTCCAGTTCGCCTGGCCGACTACGACCTGGGAACGAGGCGCAGAGCCTGTCAGCCGCAAGGCCACCTCGACGAGTCGACCCCCGGATGTTCGGCGTGGGACGACCCGGGACAGGTGCTCGGGCCCTACCAACTGCGGCCACCGAGAGCGCCACCCGGGTGGAGCTGTTGCCGGAGCTAGGAGGCGCCACGACGCCGCCCCCGGCACGCCTGCCACGACGGCAACCGGGGCGGCGCGCACGCTGGCCCAGTCGGCCACGTTCACCAGGTCCAGTGCGCTGACCCTATCAGCCGCTGACCCCGCCCAGGCGCCACGACGCCGCCCCCGGCACGCCTGCCACGACGGCAACCGGGGCGGCGCGCACGTTGGCCCAGTCGGCCACAATCACCAGGTCCAGTGCGCTGACCCTATCAGCCGCTGACCCCACCCAGGCGCCACGACGCCGCCCCCGGCACGCCTGCCACGACGGCAACCGGGGCGGCGCGCACGTTGGCCCAGTCGGCCACAATCACCAGGTCCAGTGCGCTGACCCTATCAGCCGCTGACCCCGCCCAGGCGCCACGACGCCGCCCCCGGCACGCCTGCCACGACGGCAACCGGGGCGGCGCGCACGCTGGCCCAGTCGGCCTTGATCACCAGGTCCAGTACGCGGAGCCAACCAGCTGCTGAGCCGCGAACCACGCCGGGATGGAGTGGCCGGAGCTAGGGGTGGCCCCATGTTAGCGGGACCATAAGCGGCGCAAGGTCGGGCTTCACAGGGGGGGGGCGTTTGACGTCGTCTGGCCGACGACCACCCCAGAGCCCGACCTGCACCCGCCAGTATACGCTCCCGCTAACGGAACACACCCCTGGCCATGGCCCACCCGAGTCAGGCGACCCGAACAGCAATCAAAGACAAAGCCGCGGAAACCTGAGTAGACAAGAGAAGAACCGTACCCATTCCTCCTAAAACATTAAATTAGGATTTTAGCGACAATAAAATCTCTTCCAGACACACCCGTTTGGAGTCTAGCGTAATGAGGTCACGCCTGGCGCGAGAGAGGCCGAGCCTCCCTCGGACGCCATGCCAGTTCGGCAGTTCAGCGCAGCTCACGGACCGGGGCGGACCTACGTCCCACGGAGAGGCAACATCCTTTGTCTACATCGAAAGTAACGTCCGGTAAATATAGTCACTAATTAACAGAACCCCTTTTATTACTTAACCTCTCCGTGAGTACCCGGTCCCTTTTTTCGGTCCAGGACCTAATCCGGCCGCATCAATTTAAAGACACCCCGCACCACACTTGGTCAGCGGGGCTGCTCTTCAGTATACGGCACGGGCCGCCTCCCGCAACTTACAGAACTTTATTTAAGGTCACGCGCACGGCGCTGACCACAAACCCGCAAGGGAACTTGGACAAACTTAATTGCGGTGCGTGTTTCACCACAGTGGGCACAACACCCGCGCCGAGACATTTGCATACGGGATTGGCCGTCTCCAATCGTCCACCCCCTTAATTCAGTGTATTTTTGTGTCCCGTACTTTGTATTGCTAACTTACGTTACCCGAGTAACGAGTGCCACGTAACTTGTGCGCACCCGTGTATTTTGTGTCCCGCCTTTGTGTTACGAAATTACGTTACCCGTGTAACCAGTGAGACGTATGAGACGTAGCAGCGTCCGAGGCCACGTAACGCGGAACACAAACCATACGGCGCCACGGAATAACGAGTAAACCCCCCCCGGGGACCTCTGTAGAGTGTTGTATTGTGTACGACTCGTTCCTATGAATAAAAGGTACGACACCACCACCTTAACTCCACGCCTCTTATTTAAAATCATCTCACGCAACACCGCCGCCGGCCCTAGTGGGCCACGCAGGGGCACATACATCCACGACCCCCAAACTCACGACTAGAACCGAGCTAGTCTGGCGCCCACCCGGACAATACGTAGCAAGAACCGCCTTTTCCCACTAGGAGCCACACCGGGACTCGAGCCCGAGACCTCGGACGACGGCACTTTCTTGTAAAGTATAAAATTTTCAAACATTACTAATTCAAAAAAAAAATTAAATTCTGGTGTCCTTTGAGTTACAATTAACTTTACTATTTCTTAGCTTGAAATAATTTAAGTTTTCAGAACTATTTCATTGTCTAATTCACAACACTTAAAAATCAACTCAAAACAACAAATCATCAAAATCAATAAGATCATCTGACCTACCTATCAGTACTGTGAACTTGAACTGTTCGTACACATTTATAATAAGCTATTGTATTTAAATTCCAACCTAAATAAGGTTTAAAAAAAACTACTAATCCCTCTGTAAATTAAGAAAATTAACTTTAAAAATTAAACTTAAGGTATTAGTTCTTTTTGACAGCTACCACAACTCACTAGTTCCATTCCATTACTATAACCTAAAAAGTTCTATAAAGACTGTTTATAACAAAAAAACTACAGTGGCTGTCTTCCAAAAAAAAAAAACTTTACATGACCTTATTAATCTCCACTTGTAAGTCCATGGCTGCCAGCTTTCTCTTCTCTTGTATCTTCAGTCTTGGTTCTTGTTTCTGAAATCTTGCAACTTGTCTCTCGAACTCTTGCAATCTTGTATACTGTATTGCTGCTCAGCTCATCTTATGGTATCTGTAACAGTTTCAAATACATGTTAATTTAAATTACATAATTCCTGTTCTTTGGTCCTAAAAAAAAATTGTATTATTAGTACACATTACCCTGAAACATTATTATTCATTGTTTATTACTTAAAAAAAAAATGCTTTACCATAAAATTCTTTTTTGTTCTTTTCATTAGGCCTATTTATTTTCCTTCTTCTTAATTAAATTCTGCTTCAAATGTTAATCCTAACTTAAGACCTACCATCTATTTATTATTCATTACCTACATTATTTATGTTACCCTAAAATTCCCATAAGTTTCTAATACTTCCTATCAAAGACATTCTCTCAAAAAAAAAATTTACTTGTGACTCTTAACTTAACAAACTTAAAAAAAACTTTTACACTAGACTTAACTTATTATTCATTCTTAGTTACTAAATTTCTATATGTAAACTTTAGTACTTACAAACAAAAACTGCCTATTTCTCTCTACCTCTTAATCTCTTTCAATTATTACAATAATAATGTTACCTTGCATCTTTAAACTTTCTTCTTTTCAATTAAATTAGACATCTCATAACAATAAAAATTCTGCCTATACTCTTCTTATGGGTGTACAAACCAACAACAAAATTTCAAATTCTCAAGTTTCCTTATATTTAAATTATGCAATGCACATAACCTCTGTGGTGCCTGTACCCTTTAGGCCTACCACCTTCTCCTCTCACAGCATAACTCTTATTCCTCGGGGTCTGTATTCACTGTTACAAATCAAATATCTCAAAAAAAATTAAAAACAAATTTATTATTTTAAGAAAACAAAAATTTACATTGACTTTACTATGGAGCCTGGAAATCTTAATGTCTCACAGCAGCTAACATGACTAAATCCCATGGAACCCCAGGTTTACATAACCTGTGCCCAAAAATTTAAGCATACCAGGCTTTCTCTGCACTGGTTTTACAGCATCACACACTATTTAGGGCCCCTGATCTGCCATCAGTCCCAAGGAGCTTTCCCACAACCCCTCTCTACACAAGCGCCTACCGCATTCCTCTCAATTGGCTATCGGTTTTACGGCATTCTTTTGAGATCCGACCATCAAGTTAGGGCTAATCGAACACTAAACCTCCATACTTCCAAACTAATGTAAATCAATTAAATTTTCTCTGTAAATTCTAAAAATCAAAAAAAATTATTCCAACATGCCAAAGAAACTTCCAAAAAAAATTCATAATCTTATCTTCAAACCATTAAAATAAAAATAAATAGATTACTCTGTTTTCTCCTTAATAACTGTAAACTGTCAACAAATATCATGTCGTAAATTTTAACTATGCTTACTGACTCTTAATCAAAAAATCTCATTCTTCCTAATTAATAAACAACCGATTTCCTTGAAATCTCACTGTATCTCTCAAACTCCACTGGCTGAATATCTCAATAAATTCAAAAACAAGTATCTAAACTCTTAAAGAAACTCCTCCCCAATTATTCAAACTTACTTCACATTATTTTATTTCATTACTTAAAACACCTTACTCAAAAAAATTAATTAATTCCCTTCCATTATTATTTGACCAGAAAAAACTTTCTCATTAATTAATTTATTAAAATTCAATTTCACATTAGGCAAGTACACTAACTCTCTACAGCAATGTTTCTCATTTCCCTCCTTCCTAACTGAATCCAATCTTACTTAACCTCCAGGGAATTTACCTCACAAAATAACCAAATTCACTGTAGTGCCTATCTGCTATAGGCCCACTACACAACAAGGGATTCTAACCCCACCAACAAACTTCATTGAAATGGTACCCTATCCCATACAGGATAGCCACTTCGGTACTACCATGGGGAACTCCTGCCCCAAACTACTAACAACACTCAGGATTCTCCTAACCCTTAATTCACGTAGATAGCCCATCTCCTATGGGTCTGCTCTACAATCCCTACTTCCCAGGGACACAACACCTCACCTTAGGGTCCCTTGCCCTAATGAAAACATTAATTTTCTCTGTTCCCTTGGAGTAAATTCCCTCTACACACAAAATCTAGCCTTCCCAGTTTTCTCAATGCTTATCGATTTTATAGTGTACCTCCTTAATAATGTTTACAAATCCCAAAAAAATATTTTTAAAACCGAGGTAGAATTTAACTAACAAAAACATAAACAACTTACAACGAAACACTTCTAGCCTATACATCATACACTTCTTAAAATAAATTACTTACATACTGAAAGTTCCTCTTCTTCTAAAACACACTTAAATTTAAATTTATTTAACCAATAGTCTATTTTCTTATCGCTAAGTTACCGTACAGCTGATCAAAACAAGGTCACGGCCGTCCACGTCTCCGTATGAGCCCGTGACGTCACCGAATTCCATCAGGTGCGCCAACCCTCGCTTGCGGTTCCTCCGTTCTCCGCTAGGTCTCAGCACCTCCCCGTCACGTGTTCACTCTGCCACGTCCACTGACGTGTCGTTCTGAAACAACTCTCAACATTTTTCTAATTAAAACAAAACATCACTATAAATTCTATAACTCTCTTTTACATAAACTCTCGTTTTCTCTTTAATTCCTTTCTAACGTTTATCCTTCCCTCGACTGATTTAATTCGTACGTCTCGTCTCCTACGCGCACGAAAACAAAACAAACTTCTCTTGAAAATAATTCCTATTTACGACAAAAATTTTTATTTTAAATTATAATTCTCTTAACCTACAATCTTAAATTAACTTTAATAAAACTAAACCACTTGCATTATCTTTATTAAGTATTTAAATTATAACGTATTCTCCTCACGTAATAATCCCCGATATAAATCTACAATAAATTCAACGACTTAAAACAACTTATCACTATAAACTTTATCCTTACAAGTATCCTCAAATAAACATCTGTTACGTCAAAAAAAAAATCTCAAAGACTTCCTCCACTATAGACTAAAGTTCCGTAATCCTCTCCTCAAGTAAACTCTTAATAACCTGCTATCAGAAGCTGAAACTAACTTAATAATAAACATAAAAATCTACCTCTCTCTCTCTCCAGAAATAGAACCTACCCGGCGCCTCCACCATTTCTGTCACGTGCACCTAGCCGGTGCCACCGCCATTTCTGTCACGTGCACCTTCAGAGGGGGGGGGGGGGGGGCGAGAATCGTAGCTCTTTATATAGAAACAACTCGCTTGGCATCAACTAGTCTTAACTTCATAAAATACTTTACTGTACCTAGGATCATAGGTTCGTCATCCCGTACAGGATGTCTGGTGAGAGCTGAACTAAGGAGATTTTGCAAAATAACATAATACTTAATTAAAATTATTTTATTCTTAAAGTCAAATACTCAACATCATTTTAAAGAACATTTAAATAGCGGGATTACAATTTAAAACAATAATCTCTTTACTTCCTTAACTATTGAACGACCTTACAAGAGAGAGAATGAGAGAACTTCACTAAACACTTCCCTAGTCCTTCCGAATACCTCAAATCATAATTAATACTTAAAATTAAAACAAAGATAAGTCCATACTCACATTTTCCGAAAAGCCTTTCTTGATCGATTACTTTAAAAAAATAACGTAGGGGCCTCTCCTGCCCTTGAAATCCCGAACGAACATTACATTTTAAAAACTATGACGCGTGACCCCTGACGAGGGCCATAGCCTCCGCCCGAAAGCTTGACGACTACATTATGACCTAACTTAAATTAAACGACTCGTGGCCTCTGGCGTCGACCATAGCTTCCGCCCGAAAGCTTGAATTCCTACATCACGAACGAACTAACAACTCGTGACCACAGGTGAGACGCATAGCCTCCGCCTGAGTGAGCCCCAAGTCACCACTCACTTGCGCTTAAATTCGCGCGCCCTGCCGCGCCTACCATAACAAAAGCTCGTTATTGAAGTCAAATTTACTAAACAACTAACTAGAACATCTGGGAAGACTACCCCCCCTCTACCCCAATGTGCAGGCCACACCGCGCGGCTTGTTACGACAGCGCGCCCCAGTAACTGCGGCCCGTGGCTGCGCCAGCGCGCGGCCAAACAAACAAACAAAATTCTGCAAGCCCGCAGCGCGCCGCGCCGGCCCCGTGCCCCAATTACATGGTCACGCCACTTGCGCTGACGAGTGAACAGAGCAGCCAGCCCAGAGTCCCGTCAGTAAAGTCCCTAAATTTGATTTCAACAACCCTGCAAAATTTCAACCCGCGACAATATATTATATATTATATATATTATATATATATATTATATATTATATATATTATATATATTATATATATTATATATTATATATATAATATATATATATGCAACACTGTCACACCTATACAATTCATGTGGTTCAAACAAAATATATATGATTTACGTGTTTAAAAAATAAGTATCGCGTGTATCACGTGCTAACGTGCACCAAGTGTGTAAAAATGAAAGTGACAGCGATGTGTAAATACTATCACACTTTGGTATGCGTTTGAATAATAAACAGTGTTTTGCATTTAATAACGGCGTTTGGCTCATTTCATGTAACCTCCACCCTAGCAGTTGAACATTTTGAAGTGAACAACATGTTTTACGATCCACAGTGGAATCGAACCCGGATCTCCAGCGTGGTGGTCGGACGCTCTAATAATTGTGTCCTGGTGTGAGTGCGTGTGAGTTGTGCCTCGTTCTCGTTCGCCTTCTCTCGAGGACAAATGAGATTTGGGTTTTCTCCTTCACAGGGTGGATTGCTGTTGGGAAGTTCTTTAATCTCTGGTCAGATTAAAGATCCGAAGTTCGCGCCCTTGCTTGTTGGGAAGCCTTCTTTTCACAGGCGAGAGAGCCAAAACCCAAAGTTCCCCGAAGTTCATTAATTAAATACTTTTTGGAGTACTACTCGCGCCATTATTATTTGCAAGCCAGGAACATCGACTGCCTCAAATTCAATGACTGTAAGCAATAAAAATTACAAGTAATACTTATTGCAAACATATAAGTAAGAAAACAATTTATAGCATTTATCGGCAAGAGGGTGACTGAAAATATTAACCCTCTTAATTTGCACACGGAGACTAACTAACCAAAAACAAATTATAAACACATAACTTAGAAACACACGCTACAAAATTTTAGTTTATGCTTGCTCTAAGTTGACAATTTAAATGATAATACAATATTTAAATGGGTTTCTATTTATTACTTTATATTAGTATCGTGTCTGACGGCACCTAGAAAGGTAAATTTGGTACAGTTTTATATTCTGTCGTAAGACATACATTTGTTCTACCTAGACCATTCTGGCTATTTTGATGAGTTTGAAACATACGAGGAATATTCGTAAAGTAAGCTCCGTTTGGTCATTCAAATATTAAACTCACGAGAAAACGTTTTTAATGACAGTTTTAGTTTACTACATATATACATCACATTTTCACATAGTCACCATACAGTTGCAAGCACTTTTCGCAACGCTCTGCCAGTTTATTTACCGCTCTGCATAGAAGTTCGCCTCAGCCATAGGCGTCATGGACTTCGAATACGCAATGCGTGTAGCCTAAGTACATGCGCTCAGTAAACATCTCAGGAAAATGTTTAAGCAATATTGCTCTCGAGTCTAAAAATTGTGGCTACCGTTTTTTGGGACAAACAGGTTGTTTGGTTTAATGAAACAAGGGTCAACAATTACAGCAAACATTACAAAAATACGATTTTCAACTGTTTTAAATTCCAGGCGACGAACTTCTACGCAGATAGGTTATAAAAACTGCTAGAGCGTTGCGAAAAGTGCTTGAAATTGAATGGAGAATATGTGAAAATGTAAAGTAGATCTGTAGTAAACTAGAATTGTCAGTAAAATTATTTTCTCAAGAGTTTATATTTTTAATGATCAAACGGAGCTTAATTTACGAATAACCCTCATAAAATAGAAACGACAAATATATATTCAGATTTTTTAAAGTATGATTCGGAACTTAAATGTTTGTTTCTGATAACTACAAACTCAGGCAAAATTACTTCAGGTTTATTTGCTGATAGATGCCTTTTTTTATACCAGTAATTAAATTATTTAATATACAATGGTAGAGTTTGCAAATCCTAGTGGGAGTGTCTAGATTATTTTCCTCTTTTGATTTAAAGGTTAGTTGTGTGCATTTATAAACAATAATATTTCTTTATCCCTAAAATTTTTTTTGTGTGCCTCATAAGTAGTTTATAAAAAACTAACAAGGACTTTTGATGAGTCATGTGTCCTATGTAATCCCTTTTATAATAAGTTAGGAATTTTAAGGAATACTACATTTAGATATATTAACTTTCTTAATAAATAACAAGTTTAAATACGAGCGTATTTTTTAAGGTATTAATAGTTGTGGGTGGTACCATTTAAGTTTTTTTAGTGTTTTTTGTGTGTCAATAGTTATATTAGCGTGGTAATAATAAAATATTGTAACCAGTATCTTATTTTTTAAAGATATTATTTTTATTTTTACTACTGGTAATAAATAAATAATTGGGATATATATGTGTGTATATATATATATATATATATATATAGAGAGAGAGAGAGAGAGAGAGAGAGAGAGATAAAAACCATAAGTGGAGGCACAAACTAAATTGATGTCAAATGTTTGTTAGGCTGTATTAGCAACGTTTCAAATACTATCACTGAAAGAATATTGCACAAAATAAAATATTTACAAACAAATAACTTGCTGACTGCACTTATGTTGTCAAACATAAACCATCCATTGTTGTCACCTACATGTTCACTATTTGTACTCTCAATCGAAACATTATTTAATAAGGGAGGAATTTAAGGGCCTGCATTCTAAAACTATTTTATTAAGGTTTAATTTCGGTTTGTAATTTGTTAATAGAATCGTAATTTTAAAAAATCGTCTGTTCACAAACGACCAATACATGCAAGTATTTTGTGAGAGGAAACGTAAATAGCAAACGATTAATTTATTTACATACTCGTGACATTGAATAGTGATGTATCGTAGCGAAAGTTTGCATCGGTTAGTTGAGTGGTTCTTGTCTACCTTTCATTTCTTAGATTTATTATTATTTTGTACACAGAGATCGCAATTCACTAAATTATACAGGAAAATGCAGTACTCACTAAAGCAAGCTTGTGTGTGAGTGTATCTAGTCACTTAAAAAAATTAATGGTATTTTGACTAATTTAAACATATTAAAAAACTTAACAATTGAAAAATAAATAAAAATGACTTAAGAAATCTTACAAAAGTTTTTATCATATTTAAACTTAAAAAGAGCAATTAAATTAAATTAAGTATAACTTTGTTTCAAAATTTTTTATATATAAAAGACAAAAAAGGAAAGTAAAAGTATACAAATTAATACAATATATAAAACCTTACTTAAATATTTCAGAAATTTCTTAAATAATTAAATATTCAGCCAAAGATTGACATATTTATTAATTTGAAAATAATATTTTGTTTCAAATTTTTTAGGAAAAATAACTACAATTTTTGGAATCAAAAATTCTAAACATCGTTGTGATATTTTTTTATAAAGTAGATGGATTGGTAAATATATTTTCTGTCTATGCCGTGTAGGATAACTATGATCTACATAATTCAAATGATTTTCCTTTCGATACATACTCGTTATCCATTGCAGCTCTAATATGCAATTTTTTAATATCGAAGATTCTTAATATAACTCTTCACTGTCGGAAATTTTTTAGCGTTATATAACGAGCAGCGCAGCGTGTGATGTTCGATGTAAATACAATTATCCTTTTTTACGATATGGAGCTAGGCACACCGTCCAATCACCTGCATGCATAGTTAAATAAATTATATGAAAATCCCTTTTGACAAAAAAAATTGAATTCTCCGAATGGTGATTGAACTTTGTTATAACTTTGTTTATAGTGGAACAGTGGGTCTAAAACACCAAGGAAATGGAATGGAGGCAAAACTGGCTTTGCAACACTGGGACATCCACGAAGCTGATCCATTGCAGCAGGGAGCTTGTCCACAACATCGAGGGATACATACACATAGATACATGCACATAGATACATGCACATAGATACATGCACATAGATACATGCACATAGATACATGCACATAGATACATGCACATAGATACATGCACATAGATACATGCACATAGATACATGCACATAGATACATGCACATAGATACATGCACATAGATACATGCACATAGATACATGCACATAGATACATGCACATAGATACCATATTAGGTATTCACGTTAAACACTTCCCACCACGGCAAGCAAACGTTACTCTTCAATAATGAAACAATTTTTGCAGCCTTAGTGTCACGAATCCTTGAGAGATAACGCAGAGCATTTAAATGTTTAAGAGAACCAACAATTTTTTTTCATGTTTTTAAAGTCACTTTTGTTCCATACAATTAGCTAATATAGTAATTAAAATGTATTTGTAAAACTGAAATTATATATTATTATGACTTTTAAAGTAAACAAATTGTATTCCATGATAGTTTCATTATCACTTAGTTTCTCTTAGAATAAAAAATTCTTATGTTTACGAAAGCAAATATACACGGGTGCATACTGCCATACATGGGTCCGCGCGTGAACTTCAACCTCTTGAAATTCCGTTGCGTGATACCGACGTATTGCATTGCACTTCTACTAGATAATTGTATTTTACCTTTCACGCTTATAGAGAATGTGTCTTTATCTGGCTTGCCTATTTATAGAAACGTGAAATTCCACACCTCACCCTAGATCCAAAACAATACATTTCCTGTAGACGCAAAATATACAGGTTGAGTCTGATTCATACCAAAAACTTCAACTACACGTTCTTCACGAAAAAAAAAATATTTTAAAAATGAACAAGGCAAGCCTAAAGTGCTTTCCAAGGTTTATTAACTCCTTAAATATTGAAGATTGAAATTTGTACTTGGAAGATATTAGGGAAATTAATAATGTCAGGAAAATGTTCAAATAAAAATTGTTAAAAAACCAGTGCAAAACTATTTGCGATTATAAAATTATTCTATTGAAATTGATTGATGTAACCACATTCATTTTGGTGACGAGGTAGAATAATGAACTTTATAAAGGCAGATTATTATATTATATTCAAAATATTAGGAAAAACATTTCTTTGTGTTTTCGTTACTTGCCACGCAGTTTTTGAGAATTTTAGTATCAAATTTAGAACCAAAAGTTGCATCACCTGGCAATCGTGCAACACACTTAACAAACAGTATACTCAAGTTTTTTTTAAATGAATCATGCAATGGGGAATTTTTATTTTGTACCATTTCTTTGACATAGCCATTGTGCCTGACGACAGGAACAGATGTCAATTCCCGAAATGACGCGACTTGTTTCGTCAGGGGAAACGTACTGTGTTCACCTGTGCTGTCGGCTTGTTGTCCATAATACCTGTTTATGTTCATTATTGTGTCTATCTGTTTGACATCAGCTGATTTAGGCTTGTTTTCTGTGGGTTATATTATTCCATTTTTATTTCTTCATTTGCGTTCTTGAATTATTTCCAATGACAAACAGTGCAAAACTGCAATGGCGTATGTCCAAGAAATTGTATTAAATCAGTAAACTGATGTTACTACTAACGAGGGTCAGGTTTTTCGTTGCAATGAGTTGCAAATATGCATATGGTAAATGGACCAATGAAGGGAAACGGTAGGGCTGCTCATCGATTGTTCAAAGATCAATACCTTGACAGACGGCCACCTCGCCACACCACATCTGTTTCTGTGGACCAGCATCGGTCGAGAAAAGTGAAGGTGTGAACAGGACGAGTGAGCAGGTGTGAGAGGTGTGAGAGGTGTGAGCAGGTTTGAAGAGAACGTGTGGCGTCGTGCAAACAACGCACCAAACACTAACAAGCTTACCGTCGCTCGCATGACGAACACTTCTAGCGCACGGGTCTGCAAGGTTTGCGGGAATGTTGTATACGTCTAATCCATTCGCAGAGAGCGCAAGCCACAGGTCCTGCATAAAGTACCGGCAGGAGGGAGTTAGCAGAATGGTATCTTCGACAAATAAAAGAGCACCCAGCTTCCTTCGTTCGTGTCTGTTCACTGGATACCCGCAATAACCACCCGTGAGAATCGGATAATCCGCGTAATATATTTGTAGACCGTTACCAACCGCGTCTCTGAGTAAATGTATGGACAGGAATCATCAAAAATATTTTTTGAAGTGAAACTTCTAATGCGACTTCCAACAAGGTTGCGTTAAACGTTCAACGCTCCTGGGGAGGGGAATAGAAAGAGACAGAGCGAGAGTGAATGCGTGGCACTCGAACGCGCTATTGTAAGGAACTAAGTAGAGAGTAAGAAAAAAATAAAGATCCTGACAGTTTGTAGTGTCGCCATATTTGTTTCAATTTTCAATATCCTTTATGTATATTACAATTTAAATTGCAGAAAAAAAAATCACGTTTCATAGACACATAAATAGATAGTGTGTGTCATTTGTCTATGTCCACGAGGTCTCGCCGTGTCAATTTTCTCCCTGGGGCGAACCCGTCCGCTTAATTAAATAAACAGCTTTTATCGTTGAATGATTTCATGATTTATTTCATGAAAATCTGCTCTCATAAAAAAGTTAGTTTTATAGACATTCAATATGTGTGTGTCTCTCTCTCTCTCTCTCTCTCTCTCTATTTCTCTCTCTCTCTCTCTCTCTCTGAAAATCAATCCATCAATCGTTACAAATTTATTTCCTTTATTTTTTTAGTTTGATTTGATACAATATGATTTCACTAAAAATCAGTTTCTAACCCTTCCTATTTTCATTTCCACATTACGAAGTTTCACTTCTTCTGCGCGGAGGGACTCCACGCACTATTTTTGCATGCAATTAAAAACTAATTTTTAATTATGCCAAAGAAGTATAACTTCTCACGCGCGTACCTAAGTACACGCACCCTTTTTTTGTTTGGCTCCACCTGAAACCATCCCGTCTCACTAGCGACGTTTGTTGTGTCTTCCTGCAAAAAAAAATGTTGCCTGAGGTATTTGAAGATACTCTGCAGGATACCAGGCAGCTGATATGGTTTCAACACAGTATTGCTCCGACTTATCTGTCATTATCCGTACAAGATCATCTGGTTTATGTGTGCTGGATAATGGATATTCCAAGAAGGTCCTTTTGCATGTCTGTCTCAAACAACTCGAACCTTTTTCTGTGAGGTTATTTGAAACCCCACTGTATGTTACACCTGTGCAACATCAAGATAATCGAAGTTCCTTGACATATTTGAGATTTTTGCGGTATTTTTTAGAACTGATCTGAAGTCATTGTTGTGTCGTTGTGAAATAATTGCCGTACTTGAGAACCATCATGTAAACAATTATTTTTTTTAAATTTTATTGCCATTCAAGAAAATTATTTTGACTTTACTGAGTAAGATAGTTTGACTTGTATCCATAACCAAGATCATAATCACATGTCCCAAACAGTATTCATTTTGTGTGTTCATCACTGAAAACTCAGTTACTGCAAGTCATCATAGATAATTTATTAGGCGCTTTATTTTTTAAGCAATGTTTTGACTAACAACATGGGTCACGGACATTTACATAGATATTTTTCATGAATGATGGTGCGGATTTTAGTTTTACAATTATGTTTATTTTGCTAGAAGACATTTTTCAACTAATTATAGCGGGACATAGTATTATTTTATTTTTGTAATTAATGACACATGTGTCATATCTTTGGAGATACAGATTTTCCTGCCATTGTTTTAGTTTTTTTATTAATAAATTTTTTTTTTCAAACCAAATTCAATCAGTGCCTGTGATTTGTAACAGCTTTAGCATAAAGTACGTGTTTGTACGTGTTGTCTGCCTGTTCTTGATTTGGTACTATCATTCTTCGGATGACAGCAACCACACGAAAAGACAATTTTGGTTAGTTTTGACATGGTTATCAAATTTATCTGTCTTTAAAAACCATTGTTATTTTTACCTCTTCACAAAGATGTATATGGAAAAAGGATGCACCCTAAAAACTTCAGATGAATTAGTTTCACATAATGCAAATTTAATCAATTAATAATCATCCGGAAGCTTTCATTTATTTTTGACGTGATAACGTCTTATAAATCGATAAACGCCGGCTGCACGCACGAAAAATTTCCACGTTCTGCCTGAGCCAAGCGTGCAAGAACCGTCCAACCACCGTGCGAGAAAATCTTCTATAATATGAAACAGGTTAAGACGGGCTTTTTAACTAATTGCTCGTGATTATATTTAAACAAATTATTTGTATTAAATTTGCAAAAACTGTAAATAATATTTGAAAATTAAAAAGTGTGCAATTTTTCATCAATGTTTTCTCATGACGTTATCAGGTAAAATTATCGTCCGTAAACCGACTTTACAGACAACACCTTTTTTTTTTAATTTTATTTTAACAAACCAGTTGGTGGGCTTGAACTGAAGAAGCGGTCGCCAGCCTGCGAACCTGCAGTCAAAGTGCGTCGGTGGAGCCCGGACGCCTTCTGCCTCGTCTTCATCTTCGCACGAACACTTCTTGCCCCCGGCGCGTCCGGCAAACAGAACACGGACGCACCAGGGCATGCGGGGAATAAATCAATCGTTGCAGTGTCTTTCAAATATCCCTCGTGTCCGACGCACCCTCCCCCCCCCCCCTTCCCCCTCACACCCCCTCACACCCCACAGCGCGTCGCAGCGCCTGCACTAGATGGTCCGGAAAAAATGTGTCGCTAGCCGAGCCTGGCCGCAGAAGGGTGGAGGAGGGGGGGGGCTAGAGACGGAGGGGAGAACTGGATCGGGCAAATACACACGCCCTTGTAGGGCCGTTCCCCCCCCCCCCCTTTCTCACTCTCTCTCTCTCTCGCCCTCCGTCCACCCCGCAGGAAGGAAACGTTAGAAAGAGTGGAGAAAAAAAAAAAAAAAAAAAAGAGCTGTAATTTTCCGGGAGTTAAGCATGTAACACATAGGACGTGTGAAATGGTTGGGAAAATAAGGACAAATAAAGTCAGTTAGGTTTATGTTCCGGACAGGGCTTGGTATTGTGACAGTTTTCGCTTGATAGATCTACAACAAGAAACTATCGTTAGTGAGGAGTGAATTTAAGTAGATGTTCCGGAAGAAACGTTTCTTCTGGGCTTCTGCAATGCAAGGGCGTTAACATAAAATGTCCGGAGTAAGTAACTGTTTGTTTGAAATGTTAAAAACATAAATATTCTTAATATTCAGTTCGTATATTTTTGAATTTATTTTAAAGAAAAACACGTTATGGCAGAATAATCATTTGTATTATTATTTTTTATATGTTTTTTATAAAATAGATTTTCAGAAACAAATTTCATTTAGACGAATAAAAGTGCACTTTATAATAACAAAATTGGTCAAAATGTTTTATTTTTCGTGCTTCAAAAAGAAAATCACTTGTACGTTCATCTAGGTTAGCATAAACATGCTAAGGTTTTTACGTAATAAAGTGAAAGTGGCAAAATAGGATATTTACGACCTGGAAAGATTAAATTTGCAATGCAATAATTTTATGAAAAAATAATATTTCACATGCTAGCATAGTGTGTTCAATGAAGATTTTTTTTAATTAAATAATAAAAGTTTTTTCTTTATAACAATACTGTAATTTTTAGTTCAAGTCAGACACAGAAAATCAATTTTAGCTTAGTCATGGAAGCCTAATATCCATATGCATAATGCAGTTAAATGATATTTGCATTATTAGTTTGTCAATTATATCTTAAAGTCAACATTTCTGTGTAGTTGACATAAACATTTGATATTATTCTTATTGTGAAGGCAATGTTTCATATAGAATAAAAGAGTATAGTTCCCGTTGGTATTATATGTACCCACATAGCACAAATATTTTTTTTGAGATATTTCTATCAAACACATGAATTTTGAATAAAAGTTAAAAATCCATTTGCAATAACGCAACAAAGAAATTATTTGTAAAAAAATGCAAGTTTTGTACCCCAAATTTATTTTTGTTCATTATATTTCAAATTTGTTTGACCAAAAATAGTAATCAAAAATCTAACAAAAATATTTTAAAACGTTTTCGTCAAGATTAAACTTTTTTTCTCATAAAATATCAAGTTTTCAGATATCATATATACCATTATATAAATTAAATATTGTATCATAATAAGGATGAACAAATATTTTTTTTTCATAATGAAATAAAAACACTTTTGTAACATTATTTTAAAAAACTATTTTTTTTTAGTTTGATAATAACTTGTTATTTGATAGTATTGTATTTTATACTATGTTTAGTTTGGTTTCAAATAAAATTTATCAATATTTTTCTATACAGTTTATTAATTTCAGCATAATTGAGAGTAAAACAATAAAATTTGCTATAAATATTTTACCATTTTTAACTAAATAATACATTTTATTACCTTTTAAAGCCACTTAATACAATAAAAATTCTTTCCTAATTCGTAAGTCGATTCTCTTTACGTAGGTACATCCTGTTTTAGCCGTATTTTATTATTATTTAAATTAATTATTCTATATGTATCTAAATATACAATGGCTTCGCATAATCCATATAATTTTTCATGAAATCTAAATCAATCATTTGAAGTTGTAAAAGAAGCTAAAAAAATGTGTAGCTGCATATTTTTTTACAAAAATTATTTTAAAAATTATTTTCAATTCCATCTATTTTTCAGTGATGTAATTTACATCCTTTTTATCTTAACGATTGTCTAATAATATTTCGTTAAATCATCCTAATCTGTTACAATTTATGTTTTACTCATAATTTGTCTTTGTGCAAATTTCATTTATAAAGCGTTTAAACATATTTTAGAAAATGCTCATTTTCCTGGATTTTCTTATATATATATTCATCTGACAGTGAACAATTTTTATTTTGCTGGTTGTTCTGTTTATGTTATAAAATAATTTTTAAGGGATGGTTGTATTTTAATTTTCATAAATTTCTTAACTTAACCTTTGAATAAATCGTAAAATATTTCTTCGAAGTGACTTACTTGATAAATAATATAAATTATTTCTATAATATTTTTTTTTGCCTTATGAACGTCATCACTTGTCCAAGTGACACTAAAACTTCTTTCCTTTTCGTTGTGATTACATTTTCTTATATTTTTGTTAGCACACTAAACTCATAATAGAAATAATAATTTTATTTATTATTACATTTCATGAAATAATTCTGAAGCAGCTGTAAATTTTTATTTTTCATAAATATACATTTTTTGCACTGAATTTATAGTTTATATATTTTGAATTTCATGATCAGCTGGATAATAATCGTAAAAATTTGCTTTTGAATATAAACTACAAACATAAACTTATTTTAAGATATATTTTATCCAGCTGCTTCTACTCTTAAATTTATGGGCTTTGTCTGTTCACCAAAGAAAGCATCTCTTGGATTAAAAGTATTTTTTGTGTTAATTGTTTACTATTCTTTGAAAACTTTATATTCATTGGAGTAAAAGCTTTCGCACCATATTTTTATATTAATTAAAGTCTCCTTTTATTATTTTATTAATGCTGTCGTTGGTGTTTTGATATAACTCACTCCTTTTTTCTCATTATAATACTTTGTGATGCATAGAATTTTTGACAATAATGCCAAAAACTACAAAGATATTATTAAACTTTATTTGTTTCCTTATTAAAACCATATACTCTAATGCTCAATACTGGAATTTCACTACCATTTAAAGAATGTTTAATATTTGAATTTTTAAAAATGTTCAGCGAATATACTGATTCTATACTATATAAGTGTATATATATTTATGTATGTGCGTTTGATTTATAACAGCTATTGTTTTGTTTTTTTAATTTTAATGGTTAAAGTTTTCTTAATCTAAAGCAAGATCTTGTTAAAATATCTCAATCCGAACTACAATTGTCCTTAATTAATTTAATTCGTTTAAGAAAATGTACAAAATAAATACTAACGATTTCTTTAATAGGGCTACCTAATGTTTCTATTTGTAAAAGCAATAACATAGTGCTGTTGTAAATAAATAGTCTATTTCAGAAACCACTCAGGTCACTGTACCATAATTTTTCAGGAAGTAAAAAATTAATTTGTAAGTGTTGCATGAACATTTTTGTCTATTTAATGTATTCTAGATCATTATGTACAATTAATTGTAATTGTGTAAAAAACTGTTCTTTTTATATTAATAAATGCTACTGACTAATAATTTTTTCTGTAATAAACACAGTTCCTTTAAAAACGACATAAAATATATTTATTGTAAATTAAATTAAATAACACGACACATTAAAATCAATACCTTAATGCTAAGCGTGTTCCATTAATACTGATAAATTTCACACGTAAACTTAAATGACATGTTATTACAATATTTTTACAATTTTACAGAGTCCATTCAGTGTAATTATCACTCCTGTGCTGCCCAGTTTCACAAATCTTAATTTAAAAAATGGGTGCGTGTACTTAAGTACTTGCTTTAGAAGTTGTACTTGCTTGGAGTAGTAAAACCTAATCTTAATTTTGCATGAAAATAATTAATAGGAATAAAGTAATAAAAACTGGAAATGATATTTTAAATACGATTAGTAAAGTATAAGTTCAATCGAATTAAAAAATTAAGAAAATCATCTGTACAACACGTGTATAAAATGAATTATTCAATTTAGTAAAATAATTGTAATAAAATTAATTAGTAAAAATTCAATAATTGTCTAATTGTTAATTTTATTTATAAATATTTATAATGCATGATGCAAATAAATTATACATACGGAAACATAATGGCACTTAATATAAATACACTGAAAAAACATTTGAAAATTTTATAAAAAAATTACTATCGCTAATATTTACGATACATAAATGTTTTAATCATACCGACGAGTATTTAATATCAAATATTAATTATATAATTTGAAAGCACATTTATAATTTTTATTTGTATATTTATAGCCTTTCTCCTCTTAAATTTTGTTGCATTCTGCGCGCGCATCATAAAAATTCACGCTCATCAATTTTTTTCATAACGCGCCTAACGAAGTATAACCTAACCACACTTATATAAATACACTTGAAAACGTTTATAAACAGATGTATATCACTAATGTTAAAAATATATTTTTTTAATGATATGGACCATAGTTAAAAATCAAACACTAAAGTATAAGATTTAATAAACATGTATTATTTATATTTGTTTGTAGCCTTTTTTGTATGACGCCTATTGTTTCATTCTGTAAAAATTTCTTTGTATATTGTGCGCGCGTAGTAATAATTCACTTTCGTTATTTAGACGTGACAACGTCTAATAAATCGATGAACGCCGGCTGCAAGCACGAAAAAGTGTCCCGTTACGCACATTGTCCCGTTACGCTGTGTCCCGTTGCGCTCATTGTACGCTTGCGCCGCATATATCTCTCTTCCACTCGATTGGAACAACCATCGATTTGACTTTTTCGAGACACATTAAACTTGAAATACTCCCATTCGTTTCCTACTTTCCCTATCATCGTCCTATCCTTAACAGAATAACACAGATTGGAAGATGTTAAATAGCAAACACGTATAAAAGTTATAGTTAAAATAATCTGTTCGTTAAAGTAATAAACATATTTGAATTAATGAGTGCAAATAAAAGTAAATTCATTAATTAAATTGTAGATTTCATTTCACTCCTTCTTTGTATCCATACAAAATAGTGATAATTCAATAAAAATGATTCAATTTTAATCATAAAAGTATGCAATCATTTCATAAATGTTTTGTTATGACGTTGTCACGTTAAACTATCGTCCGTAAACCGACTTTACAGACAACCATTTTTTTATTACGCGCTTAAAGAAGTATAACTTCAAATAACTGAAACTTCTTTCCCTATAACACATTAATTTAATATTAGAGCCGATTGTCTAATGTCTCTCTGCGTTGGCAATTACGTTTATAATCACATTAATTTATTTTTATTTGCTTACGGTTGCTTTTATTATCAAGCATAGGTATGATTTTACAGTCAGGATCCATTTTAAATTAATAACTTAGGAAAATGACATCAGACGTATTGGAAACAACATAAACCTCGCGCTCCATGCTCGAAAATAACGAACATCTTGAAACACCAAACCATTTAGTCTCTACTAACGAGGAGGATGTAAGGCACCCAAAGCGCCCTTTGAAAAATGATGAATATAAAAATCACAATTTAATATAAACGAAATATGTACTAAAAATTAAATTTTATTTCATATTTTGCAAATAAAAATTATATTTATATACGAAAAGATAAAAAATATTTGAAATAATTATATTAATGTAATTATTACAATAATTAATATATTAAGGGCATCTGTGCTTTTTACCGATAATTTTAACAGCAAGAAATTAAGTGACCTCAAAAGTAGAATATAGTTTGAAAATGCAAAAGGGCGTAACTACAACAAATCAAATCTGCCAGAAAATAATTTCGGGAACACAAACATATATTTATACATAAAATAAAAAATCCCTACACATTTGTTTAACAAAATTTTAAACTTCAAATATATAAGCATATTTAAAAAATTAAAACAAAGATTTTCAATAGAGCGTAAGTAATAAATCCATATTATCATCAAATATCCCCAGTGAGTAAAATAAGATTTTTAAAAGGGAATCATTTTCACTGCTTTTTTTTGTTTGGAGCTAAACTTTCTGAGATGTAATCCTTTTTAATAATTATAAGCATAGTTATTCGTAAGGTGCCTAAGGCACCCATCGAAAAATTATGAATATATCAAACACTTTTATTTAATAACTAAGTTCAACTTATGTAGTTGTATTTCAATGTTACTCAATTGTTACACTTACATTTTCTATTTTATACACATATCTATGGAGTATGCTAATATTCCTGCTTCATGATACACCTGTCTCCACGGTATACATATGTCATTGACGTTACAGATTCAGTGAATCAGTGATGAGCGTAACTATACATAGGATGGGTTGCCAACGACAGTTGTCATGGTTGATGTAGATTATTAAGTAATAACTGTTCAGTGCAGAAACAACATAACTCTTTGGCTTATGTTGTATCTTCAATAAATTATGGTTTTCTTGATCATCTAAAGCTTCTAGTAATGTGCTGACATGTGTTTCTTATGTTTCCACCTGTGCGCTTACGTGTACATAAGTTGAATCCATGATTAACTGATAACAGCCAAAATAGTAACCTATGTTGTGTCTGAAACAACCGATTCAAATAGTATATGGTTGAATAGTGTTTGAAACGCAATGTTTTAATATAAATTGCAAATTGTAAGAATTATGATGAGCTATAAATGCATGATTTCTATTTTTTCTGGAAAATAACCAAAATCAACTTTTTTTTTGGATCTATAAACTACATTACTTTAAAAATTATGATATTTAATTATATTTGCTTTATTTATGCCAGAATATTGTGAAACTTCGTAATCGAAACAAAAATATATTTCTGTTTAAGCACATTCGATTGATAAAGTTTTATTTTCATTAGTCGTGTGGGCATTTAAAATTTTTAAATTATTAAGCTGAAAAAAATGTTCTTTTTTATTTGATAAAAAGCACAAATTACTTTTAAAATAAAAAATGTAAAACATATTGTTTTTCGTTAATGCGTCTCGCCAAAAACCGTACCTACAACATTCCAAAAAACATTTTTCTCATCCTATTTTCGTTGCAAATTAGTTTAATAAAAAATATATTTTTTCAGAAAGGAAACATTTGTGAGTTATATTTGAAAAATAGTAATTGTTAGCTTTTATTTCCAAGTTTTCTTAAAGATTTCTACATATTTGAAGACCACACTAATGTTCTTTAGATCTTAACACATATTTTATGTTTCACATTAAATTTCCTGTAAATGCTTGATCATAGTAATACCAATTAAATTTTTTACATTATTTTATTATTAGTATGTAATAACCGGTCAGGACGTGGACTGGGATTTTGGATTGAAATGTGAATGAAATATGAAACTATATTGTAATTAGAAAACCTTCTTACAATTTTGCCTTAAAAATTATTACATATTAATAAAAATAATTTTAATTTTTTAAATTAAAATAAAAGTTTTTTTTATGTCATCGAGTCGCAAATCTTCGGTTTTATACTGTCGAGGGCAAAACATTTTAAATAATTCCTTCATGGTGACAACAAGCATACTGATCCCCACCACTTTTATTTAAGGCATATATGACAACAATACCTCCCCCCTTCTTCGCCAACTCTAATTATCCTATCCCAATATTTGTTTCTGACATCACGTCCCCTACATTGAAATTCTGTGATTACTATCCAAAATCTCGGGAAAGAAAATTATAATTTCTAAAACAATAAGGTATCAATGTCCGGTATGAACCCGGTATGCGTCAGTCAATTCAGAAATTGAAATTGAATCTGATCCAGTCAACAAAGTACTGAATTGAACAATATATGGATAACTTTAATGAAAACTGAACCTATTTACAAGAGGAAACAACTGCAATCCAACAACACTCGCTGCTAGACACCAGCCAATATCAGCTCTCAGGTGCATGGGCAATCAGCCCGGACGGCAATTTGATTGGTCGGCGGTGTCCAGTGTTTGTCTGTTTGTGTCGTGTGACGGGAGCAGGTGTTAGTTCCTGAAGCGACACCACTTTCTTGTCTTATGAAACATACTGTGTTCGTCTTTGTTGTGTCTCATCTCTGGGTTCTCCTGTGCCTCTCTGTGTTGTCCACATTTTCTCTTTAGGATTATTGTTGGATTCGTCTGTTTGTCGCTTTCCTTTCTGGTCATTTTCCTTTTTGAAGTTATACTTCTTTAGGCGCGTTACGAAAAAATGATGAGAGTGAAATTTTAAGATGCGCGCGCATCACTGTAATACAAAATTAACAGGTTGAAGTTTCCCGCTAAACAGCTCATTAAATCTCGAAACAAAGCTACTAACAAAAAAGAAATAGAACCTCTTTTAGTCGCCCAGGTTGGCACGCTCGTCGCCTCTGATCACTGTTTTCATATTTATAATATTTATCCACATGTTTCTAGTTTCTACATTCACAACACGTGTTTTAGTTTTATACAAGTGCGAATTATATATGTGCTAATAAATTATATTCAGTAGTGATTTAAATTGAATATTTTGATTAATATTATTTACTATTCGTAAATATTAGTAAAAAAATTGTGCTTATATACTTTTTCAAGTGCTCCAATATAATTGAGGTTAACTATCCGTATGTATTATTTAATGATATAAATTAAAATATTACTATTTAATATAATTAATACTAAATATTATTAAATTATTAATGTTAAATATTTATTATTGGTTTTTTAATATTTACAAAATAAAGAAATAAATTTTATAAAAATTTAATAAAAAAAATTGTGACAAAAATTAAAATCGAACATCAAATTAAAATATTAATATTTAATATTAAATTGAATAAATAATTATTATTAAATTGAATAAATAATAAATATTTATAAATATAAATGAAACAATTTAATGAAAACTTTTGATAAAAATGAAAAGTGAATATTAAATTAAGAAAATAATAAATATTTGAAAATGAATAAACATGAATTAAATTTTTGAATTTATTATTAAATTTATTTATTTTCTTTTAAAATATTAAATAATAAATAATAAATATTTAAAATTAAGATTCTTATAATATTTAGTACAAATTGTGTCATATATAGCTATTTATTAATCTCAACTTTTATTTATTTAATTTTTCAAATTTAAACTGAACTTTATTGACTGCGTTGACTATATTTTTCCAGCCCTTTTATTATTTTATTGTAATTAATTATTTGCATGCATTTAAAAACTATTTTTAATGATGCCAAAGAAATATAACTTCTCACGCGCGTACATAAGTACCCGCACCCATTTTTTATTTACTGTTCCTGTTGCAACTGTCTCATTATTTTCAACTCATTGTGTTCATCTGTGCTGTGATATTTTTCTCAGTAATTTCTTCCAAGTTATTATCTGTATTGTTGATGTATTTAATTTTTGAATTCGGCTGATTTTGACTTGTTTTCAATGTGTATGCATATTTATCATTTCTGTCCGTAATTCAGGTGTCTTATGACATACAATGTAACAATCAATGGCATAACTTGCGAAATGAGCTGACTGTGCTTTTACATTGTTTGTTGCATAGATTATTTATATTTTGTAAATACTTTGATTGAAGGTATATATTTATTTAAAAGGTTTGGTTAATTTGGTTAATATTTTTAAATTCAACATATAGGTAATTTTCTTTTATTCATAGTCTATTTGTCGTTACGTGAAGGTTTTTAGGTAATTTAATTTCAAAATATATTAATTATGTACTTATCTTTCAACGCAGAACCTAAACACATTTTTTTTTCTTCAATATAGGCTCTGAGTTGTTTAGCTTGTATAACACAGTTTTTATAATTACACTAAGTTGCTTAATTATAAATTTAATCAAAGAATTTATTTCCTTGTAATTTTCTAACCATGAGATAATGCCCACAGATGGAAACAGTTGATATCGTATTAATCCTTGTACTTGTATGTACAAGCTTGAAGTTTTCATAAGTGGTATCGACGAGCGGAGCAAAGCTGTACACACAAAGTAACGGGGGGCGCAAATTCGACGACTTGGGCTTAATAAAGTAGCGGTGCGGTAAACTTAATAGTTTTAGTAATGTTACGAAAATATGGTTAGTAAGGATACAACAAATAGTTGAATATAGTTTTATTTGCTACTATTAAATCATCACAATTAATATTTGTTCACAAATTACTGTCTGTTCATTCCAAAGTTCGCACTCCTCACTGGAGCTAGGCTTGACAGTGGTTCGCCCCTTGCCTCGCGCCTGTACACACACACAGTCTCACTCCACTCAGTCGCACTCTCTCGATCCCGTCACTCCGCGTCGCGCCACTCTGCGAACTCGAACTTCACTCAACTCGCCTGTTGGAACTCCCGTGGAGGCCAGCGTCGCCGCTTTTATACCCGTGGCCGTCTTTCTGGAACTGCCTGGAGTGGTTGTGACATGTCGCGACCCGACGCTCGAAGCATCCAGAATAACGGCTCTTATTCACGCCACTCACGCGATGGCCCGAGGAGTCCCCAGGTGGCTAAGGGATGTATAACAGCGCCAGGAAGAACGGCGCCTGGGCAGGGTGGTGGCAGGCTGAGCCGCTATAATCCCCGCAGGTATGCGCGCGTGACTTCAGTGGCCGGTTATGTGGCGCGCTTCGCATCTCTGTCTGCCGCGTTCGTAACAGTAATATTAACGACCGATTGTGAGCTAAATAAAATTAAACTCGAAAGTAATGGATTTTCCTTGTTTGAATAATTGTGTGAATTTCCAACTGAAACTATTATTTGGAAAACATGTATCTCGCAATAGAGTGATGACTCTTAGTCCTGAATTTAACTCACTGAAACTATGGCCAAGGAAACCGATCTGTAGTTTGCGTTTGTCTTCCCCTGAGCTATGGTCATGGGGGATAAACTCTAATTACCGAGACTGAGACCTAGTTTTTTGAAGTAGTTATGCGCCCGTCCGCTAGATAGTAGTTCTCATAATATATTGCTGACATAACTACATTAATTTATTAGAAGTAATGTATAAGCTATTATCAGGTAAACAAACCAGTGAATATTCACTCTATTTAGGTAGTCACTAATTTTGTGGTGTGTCATACAATGAGTTTTGGCACCTCCTACTCCTATATTTTTACATGACGGTTTATTACAAAACAGCATTAAGTATTTTCGCATCGATTAAATTAGTTTTGCTCCGCCAAGGAGATAACTTAATACAACCAAAAAAAAACGTATTAACTAAAAAAACTTTGTATGAGAACCTCTATTCCGATTTTTTATTTGCTGGTGGTTATGGGCCCGCCCAACAGATAGCGACACATGTCGCGTGAAACATGGTTTCAGTTTTCACTGTAAGAGTCGCAATTCTTTATTTCCCTCCTTGTTCTGTGGCTATGGCGATGAGACGAGCAGTGAGTAACTTGGTCTGGATCAAGATACTTTGCGATTTCCCCGGGAGCAGCTGGCATCTGTGTCCTCCGCGGCAACGATGCTTCTACCCATCATCAGCTGATGGACAGGCCATTCACTCCACAGAACAAGGAGCACGAGAAACTCTCACAGTGGAAACTGAAAACATGTTTCTCGCGACTTGTGGCGCTATCTGGTTGGTGAGACCATAACTACTTTGCTAAATAAGATTCGGGATAGAGCTCCTAACACAAAGTTTTATGTTAATTACGTTAATTTACCTACGTGACTACTATTTGCTAAGTAAAAACACTTCATGCTGTTTAGTAATTAAAAATTAATGTCGTATATAAACGAGTAGTAGATGAAAAAAATTCTGGTACGGCACACCACAAAATATGTGGCTATCAAAATACATTTAATTGATTTTCAGTGGTTTATTTGCCCGATAATAGCTTACGCATTACTTCTCACAATCAATGTAGCTCTGTTAGCAATACATTATGAAAGCTACTATCTAGCGAACGGCCCAAAACTACTTAATAGAGCTGGGTCTCAGTCTCGGAAATTAGAGTTTCTCCCCCACGATTCACTCCATGAACTAACAACGGCAACCAATCATAGCTCTCGGCACACGCCAAAATATGATTCCGCGGGGGTGCAAGCACTTGTAATGCTATGAGTCTATTTACGTATATGTATACGGGAATGATAGAGGCGTAGATAAGGAGTAAGAGGATCTGAAACCCAAACTTCTTCCTTCTTAAAGTAGTAATATTTTTAATCAATATTTTTTTAAACTTTAATTTTTATTTTTGAAGTGAAACTTCTAATGCGACTTCCAACAAGGTTGCGTTAAACGTTCAACGCTCCTGGGGACGGGGAATAGAAAGAGACAGAGCGAGAGTGAATGCGTGGCACTCGAACGCATGCGCGAGCATTAGCAACGAGTAGCGTCCAATATTCCAACGCCAGAGGGAGAGAGAAAGAAAGATACACAAAGGTAGAAAGTAGGAGAGAGAAAGAGAGTGAGTCGGTAGATCCCAAGCACATGCGCGTGGTATTCTTGCTATGCAGTGAAGTAAACAGAGTGAGCGTCGTGAAACCTTTGAATATATATACTGTATAGAAGTCGCGAGTGGATAGGATTTACTCTACGTTTTTCAGGAGCGTATGAGGAGCAGCTTGGGAACTTCACCGCTGCAATGCGCTGCCGTAACGCCCTGTATCGTCTTAGTTGTTATTTACACGTTAGAGCGCAACACTGTCGCCCGCTGTCTTTCCCCGCACCCTCCACCAACCAATCACTGCAGCTCAAGGTCGTTCAACGGGAGGGGGAAGGGGTGTTTGAAGAGTTCGACACTTGTCCGCTAGGGACCACCACAAGTCGATGCCCTAGAGATGGTGGCGATTGCGGCGGTGAATTAACCAACTACCTCAAACCGTATTAGAAATATTAACCTGGGCTGGCGACTTCTATACAGTATATATATTCAAAGGTGAAACTAGCTGAAATGCCTACTTGTTGTTCTATTTTATTGTTCTATTTTTACACGCTTTATATTAGCTTCACCTGTAAGTTTGTTTGTTTGCATGTTTGTAACCGACTCCTTTGGGTGCGAATTTGACTCACTTTAAACGGCCAGATTTCATTCAAACTTTGTAGATTTATCGAGGACCGATGACATTACACTAATTTGATAAGATTATTCCATTATTCAATTTGCAAAATAATATTTTTGTCAATTTATATAATTTCACAATATTTATTAGGCTTTGTTTATATCGCGCCAAAGACAAACTGAAAGAAAAGAGTTCGCACATTGTAAAGAAAACCATTTCGCTCATGTGCGAACTCTTTTCTTTCAGTTTGTCTTTGGCGCGATATAAACAAAGTCTACTAAATATTGTGACATTTATTTAAATGAAAAGTGAGAGTGAGTTATGAATATTTTAACTAAGCTTGAGAATCTATCAGAATTGCACAAAATACTTTTAAAAAATAACACACTTTAACGTGTGTAAAATGTCTACATATATCGATTTTAGATTTTTTTCCAATTTGGCGGTGATTGAAACAACAGCGTGCCAATCTTTGCCTCGTAGACGAAGGCGCGGGAGTTTTTACACGCTTTTTTGCACGCTTTATATTAGCTTCACCTGCATGTTCGTTTGTATGTTTGTAACCGACTCCTTTCCACTCGATTTTGACCCACTTTAAAAAGACAGATTTAATCTAAACTTCGTACACTTATCGAGGACCGGTGACAACACGCTAATTTAATAAGTTTATCTCATTATCCTGATTAGGATCGACCGGATTAAATAATTTCCTCACCCAGCCTCTGTGTGAGAGCAAGTGAGACAACCGTGCAGTCGGCGCATGCGTACCGTCTACCTACTTTCCAGCTCGAGCACTCGGGATATTAGTATTATTACAATACAACCACGACAGTTGGTTTGTTGGCCGAGCGGATTAAGGCGCGGAAACTAATAAACGCGCTTTTAAAGCAAATCGAACTAAAAAGTGAAGAATAACTTTTAAAATAAGCTTAAAACAATAATGAATGAAAAATTATTGTGAAAAAAGCGTGGGGCGCTTTGTTCCATTTTTATCGTACATCGAGCGCCCGATGGTAGAGCAGCCGACATGTCATTGGAAGGCTCTGGGTTCGAATCCCAGTCCGAGCTATCCGAATTTTTCTCACATATTCTATACACTCTCATTGAGAATGTCCTTTCCTCATCTTTTCTCAATCCTTATCCTTCCCAAAATTCCTGTTACGTAAATGTGGAACGCTTCACTGACTATCAATACAGCTGTACACATTAATAATTTGGAAAATAATTACAGTTACTTATAGTTATCACGGAATTAATAGTAGATTAGAACAAATAACAGTTTTATAATTTTTTTTAAAACACGCTTTTATAAATAAACCAAACTAAAAAGTGTAAAATAAATAATAGTTTTAAAAAAATAAAAAAACACGCTTTTATATAAAATCCAACTAAAAAATAGAAAATAAATTTTAATAAATTTGAATTAAAAATAGTGTAAACTAAAAATAAAGTATGTTATTTAAAAAAAAGCGTGGGGTGCTTTTTAAGATATTATCAAAATGATAATCCTTCTACTCATATCTGTCAATAAAATAATTATAACTATTGACACCATGCACCCCACGCTTTTTTTAAATAACATACGTTTTTTTTAGTTTACACTATTTTTAATTCAAATTTATTACAATTTATTTTCTATTTTTTAGTTGGATTTTATATAAAAGCGTGTTTTTTTTTGTTTTTTTTAAATATTATTTATAATTTATAATATTCATTATTTCATTTACTTGTTTTTTTTAATACTTTTCAATAAGTATATTTAATCAGGGACTTTTCAGAAGTTTCACTTCTACCGTGTGTGACTTGCACACACACATATTTTTTATCACAGTAATTATTTATGAAAACTGGTAAAGGTTTTATTTTGAAAAATTTTAGAGTCTTTGGTAAAAATATACATTCAGTAAGTAAGTTTATATTATGAATCCATACAGAAAAACCATATTGTTTTTGAGGACAGATTCTCCACCCACCCTCGTTTTAAATAATTTTTTAAACAAAACTATTTCAACGGCGATTTTGAAAGACACTTACATGCTGTAATAGCGTGTGCATTGGACAAATGTTGCGGTGATTATTTATAACATTTTATTATGAAATTATAAAATTGGAAACTAATTAATCAAGTCTGATCATAAAGTATCGCCAAAACCACTTTATATTTGTTACCACAAACATCACTTCTATATTGCAATAAAAATTTATTCAAAATTAATATTTCTTTAAAAATTTATGAAAATGTAAACAAAAGGGGTAAAAGTGACAGCTTTGCATTTTTTTTTTATAAATTAAGTTTTTAAGTTGTTGATGAACTTCCATATATATTTTTTATTTCGTTTTACTTATACTTTGGTAGATTTTCATAATTATATTTAGAATTTTTTATCGTTTTCCAATATAAACATTTTTTGATAATTTTGAAAAACCTACAAGTGGATTATAATTTACTAAAATAAGTCGTTAGGTCAAAAACATCTGTTTTTAATGCTTAGCCGAATTTATTGTCAAGAACATTGAACCTGGTATTCTTAGAATAGGTGTGTGTGTATGTATGTATATGTATATGCATATGTGTGTATGTATATATATATGTGTGTGTGTGTGTGTGTGTGTGTGCTTATTGCGTAAAAGGGGTTAAGTCCAAATTTATAGTTTTAAGAAAATAACGATTGAAAATAATCAGGTTTCTTGAAGTCAGATTTTTTTAAACTTTATTAACTGCTTTAGAACTTTGGAAACTCATTAATTGTTTTAAAATAATATACCCAGCAGAAGCTGTGAATTTCGCAAACTTGCCTGTGATAATAACTCATTTTTAACAATTTTTGACTTAACCTCCTTTACACAACAAGCACAGATGTATATAATATAATTATTTGCCGCTGGATCCGTCACTACGTGTAACTGTCACCGAGGCAATGAAGTAACTAAGTCAGCAGTTAGGCACGGCTCGAGACAGAACGAGTCAGAGGCTCGCTGAACGACTGCAGTGAGTCACCGCAGCGCGCGAGGCGGCAAGTAGTTGAAGCAGCCGCCGCTAGGAGCGCCCGTGCACGGCCGCTGCGGCAGCACGCCAGAACTGTCTTCAACGCCGTAACTCTGTGCCGTCGGCCACGCAGCTAAGACTGCTGCATCATTGGTTAACAAATAGTTGTGGCTATAACGTTGTGTAACAATATGTATATAAAGAGTGTGTTTTTATTTACTCTACGTGCAATCTTTTTCGGTTTAAAAAAATTTGGATACTAAAAATTTAATTTTTTGAAATTGGTATTGCAGTAGATAATGAAAATTTTCCCAAAAAGTTCTTGAATATATTTTTAAGCCATTTTAATTTTTTCATTGCCTACGGTTGAGTAGTTTCAATTTTTAATGTGTTTACAATAGTGAAAATTTTATCAGAAAATATATATGTACTTTTAATTTGGGTTTAAAAGTTCTAAGGTAAGTGTGCATAACAGTTTACAGGTACAAAATGTTACTACTGCAGTATTTATAAAACATATTAGCCTCTTGAACAGCCTTAATGTACAAAATCACACCAAAAGGTGTATAAATAAGGAAGGTTTAAAAAAAAAAAAAAAAAAAAAAAAAAAACTTCTTGACTCCCGAATATAGAACGTGTTTGAACGTATTGTAACTCGCAGCAGTAATGCCAAAAACATTTGTAAAAATAAAATTTTTATACGACCAACCATAACAGCAAAAGGGGGGGGGGGGGGGAAATGAATATATTGGAAGTCCTCTTAGAAATAAAATTCTTAATTGACGTGATAACGTCTTATAAATCGATGAACGCCAGCTGCACGCACGAAAAAGCATGACTCATTGTCACGTTCCGCCTGAGCCAAGCGTGTGAGAACCGGCCAACCACCGTGCGAGAAAATCTTCTATAGTATAAAACAGGTTAAAGCGGGCTTTGTAACTAATTGTTCGTGATTATATTTAAACAAATTATTTAAAATAAATTTGCAAAAACTGTAAATAATATTTGAAAATTAAAAAGTTTGCAATTTTTCATCAATGTTTTCTTATGACGTTATCACGTAAAATTATCGTCCGTAAACCGACTTTATAGACAACCCCCCCCCCCCCCCCACACCTTTTTTTAAGATTTTTCTAGGTTTAGCAATCAAACATGTAATCATCGTGCACTTGCAAAACCAAACCGGGTCGTTACCACAACGCCGAAATACCATAACGCCGAATGTAAAAATTGACCACAACGCCGACAGCTAGAAAACTGCTGTTTACCACAACGCCGAAATAACAATGAATGAATTTGTGTGTGTTTCTTAAATGTACCTTAACGCCGAAATACCACAATCAAACCTAACCTTACCTAACCTAACCTAATCTAGCGTAATATAACCTAACCTAACTTAACCTAGCCTATCCTAGCCTAGTCTAAACTAGCCTAACCTAACCTAGTCTAACCTAACCTAGTCTAACCTAACCTAGTCTAACCTAACCTAGTCTAACTTAACCTAGTCTAACCTAACCTAACCTTTGTGGCAGTTCTGCAATGACATTTTTCGGCGTAAGGGTATTTCGGCGTTGTGGTAATTCGGCGTTGTGGTACACAGCAGTTTTCTAGCTGTCGGCGTTGTGGTCAATTTGGCATTTCGGCGTTGTGGTATTTCGGCGTTGTGGTATTTCGGCGTTGTGGTTCGTCCCCAACTAAACCTATTTATTCAACAATACTTACGTAAAACCATGATGAACTGCCGTGAGTAGAGCGATCAGCCTTCCTGCTGGCCCATTGGTATTCTGGAGGCGCGCGTCTTACGGAACTTTAACTGCGCCCCCACGGAAACGTGAAACGTGTTTCTTAAGTTTCCGAGCACACGGTCTGCCATCACGAAGCGGGCAGCGCGCGCCACTTCTGGGACGCGGATGTGTGATCCCGTGTGGGCGATAAGGCTGCGTGACGAGCATGACAGCCGGAGCAGCGCTCTCGTGCTTTACGAGCGCCGCGTGGTGACTGCTGGGTCACCGTGTCACCTGGTGTCACCTGGTGTCACCTGGTGTCACCAGGGGGGGGGGGGGGTGAGTCCAGCCAACCGTGAGACTCGCTCGCACTCGCTTTCTCACCTGAGCAGCATTCCGCCGCGAGCAACACAGCTCCGTCGGCCATCGCGACGCAGACATCTTTGTCGCGAAACTTTCAAATGAACTGTCTGGTGCAGTAGATAGTGTTCCAACGGGGACGCACCACAACGCCGAAAACCATAACGCCGAATGCCAAATTGACCGCAACGCCGACAGCTAGAAAACTGCTGTGTACCACAACGCCGAAATACAGTTACGCCGAAATATGTTGTTGCGGGGAGGGGGGGGCCACAGGAGCAAAATAAAAACAACTGAATGAATTTGTGTGTGTTTCTTAAATGTTTCTTAACGCCGAAATACCACAACCTAACCTAACCTAGGCTAGCCTAACCTAGCCTAACCTAACCTAACCTAACCTAACCTAGCCTAACCTAACCTTACCTAACCTAACCTAACCTAACCTAGCCTAGCCTAGCCTAACCTAACCTAACCTAACCTAACCTAACCTTTGTGGCAGTCCTCCAATAACATTTTCCGGCGTTAATGTATTTAGGCGTTGTGGTAATTCGGCGTTGTGGTACACAGCAGTTTTCTAGCTGTCGGCGTTGTAGTCAAGTTGGCATTCGGCGTTATGGTTTTCGGCGTTGTGGTGCGTCCCCGTTCCGAACGATGGGTTATAGGTTCGAATACCTTTTAACGCATACGTGATACTCCTATTGGTTCATCCTCATGCTGGATTCTGGGTGTGTATTTTGCTTGTCGGCCGCCATGTTGGATTGTGACGTCATGGCCACCATAGTGATTGACCTAAAATTTCAAAAATTTCCTATTTCCCTCAAAAACTATTCGAAAATCCTCGAAATTCCCCATAAATGCTGTATTTCAAAGACAACAAGTCTTATTTAGAGGAAAAATGCCTTTTGTGTTGCTAAAAAAAATTATGAGGACCATTTTTCTCATAAAATGGGGTCTGTTTAATTACGGTATGCCTTGACCTTGACCGTTTACTTGAAATTCTTAATTAAAATTATGTATGGTTACAAAAATAATTTGTGTATATATAAATTTCCCTATATTTAATATATTATTCGATTCCGAACTGTGGTTAGATCCTCGGCAAAAGCTAACATGTAAAATATGCGCTAACAAAAATTTTGAAAAAAATAATTAATAAAACTTTTATATTTAATTATAAAAATAGGATTGAAGTCATCGAGTCTGGAGTCATCGGTTCTAACCCGACGATGTCAATTCGTTAAAAATGACGATAGTCTTATCCCATGGTGTCTACTATTCGCTTATGCTCAACCATAAACCCCCCTCCCTCCTACAAAGCATGTATTATTCCCACCAATGTGACGCCCCAGTCATATATACTCTTCCGTCTGCCAGACTGCGCTACCATCATCCTGCATTATATTAATCTGCTAGAGAGCACTAGGTCAGTCATCACATTATTGTCCGCCATATTATCGGCCATTTTGGCTCCATCTCGAACATCTTTAAAAATTACACGAAATATTCGGAAAAAAAATAAAAATAATATTTTAAACAATTTTACTTTGCTATCTTGATTGAATTTGTTTCTTCCGATCTTAGGTTTGATTTATAGTTACTGTGAAAATGTTATTTTATTAAAAAAAACACTTGTTTGAATTCATTTAATTAAATATTATCGTAATTCCTGATAATTTACTGTAAAATTTTAAAAAATCAGAGTTCCTGGGATCAATTCTAGCTGTGATTACAATAAATAACAAACCATAAAAAAGGTAAAAAATGTGTATTAATTAAAATTCCTCTATACGACAAGTCAAAACATTACTAGCCCAATAGTTTTTCTCGATTTCTGCATCTGCTATCCACGAATTAGAATTAGATGTTAGCCACACCGTTGGGCGAAGTTCAAAGGATCCAATCCTGTCGCTGGAAAATTCTGTTCATTTTTCTTATATTACACATTTTGAATTACACAAATAATTAAAAACATTTTAATAATATTCGTTAAACTTATTGCTATAATAACTTTAAATACCCAATTTAGCCGTTGTTTGGTAATTTCAATCTCGGCAAACACAGCCATTAGGCCTATATTTTAGTTGTATAAACATTAATATAGAAACAATCAAAGTGATGGCTAGGGTGTATGTTCATTTGAATGTGTATGTGTAAATATTGGAAATAACAGTTTCTGTTTGTTTGTTTTTATGCAAATCTACAATTTTATTCTGCTTGTTTTTGTACGAATCTAAATTGTGTCCAATTTTGAGTTGTAAATTAATCGGCTAATTTGAAAAAAATTTGTCTTGAAACTGTAACTTAGGTTTCTAACAATGTATGGAATTGAAATAGTATATTCTTAAAAATGATATTAATATTTATATATATTTAGAGTATTACTTGATTCTAAATAAGTGTAATTTTTCATTGCAGCGTAGTGTTTTTAATTTTTAATTTTATATATTTTACAAAAACAATAAATTTGAAGTTTATTTGGTATTAATGTATGCCACTAGTACAGCAGCCTTGAAACCAATATAGGTATAACAACTCACAATTGAAGGTAACACACAGTTAAGAGAACTTATAGAGACATCAATTCGATCAATTGGTAAAAACAAATTTAGCTATAAAATAAATACATAATGTTTAAACTAGCTAATAAACTCAAAATTCAATAGTTAAATATTATTCTTTGCTAACATTCATGATTAGATAAACTTCGAAGAGCTATAACTGGTTTTCTTCTTTATTAAATAAACATCTACCAAACAATATAAATATTGACTGCAACCTAAAGAGTTTTATTTGTGTGCATAATTAAGTGAAAACTTCGACGTAACAAATTGCACATTTTTTTATAGTCATAGGTGTTTGCATAGAAATTTACAGGTTGATGATAAAATTTTCTTGAAAATTTCATTCTTAATATGTAAATCATGTACTTTAATTATTTAGCATAACTAAATACATAATCATTACAAAAAAATTGAAACTTTCATGTCTACCGTGTTCATAATTTTTTGCAAAACCATAAAAGTTAAATTTCTAAAGGTAGTATGCAACCATTAACATTAATTGGTAATTTAGTATATTTATATGATGAAACAAAAATATGTTTATGTATAAATAAGTAACTTAAATGATAATCTTGCTGACCGTTATCGTCATATAAGCTTGATTAACGTGAAATAACATGATAAATGACTTCCACTAAATCACATTCATTTATTAACAACAATTAAAAATAAATAAAATTTAATCAAACTCTTAAAGTGTAAATATTGATTATTTAATGAAGTGAATCGTTTATTATTTGTTACTTTTATTTAGAATTTTTTGTGTAGGACTTTAAATCTGAATATTTTCTTTGTTCGATTTTTTTTCTATGCAATGAAAGGAGTATAAAAAAGGATCTCGAGAAACACGCTTTAGGTTGAGGGATAGGGTTATAATACGCCATACAGCTTGGAAAACCTTCATATTCATCTCTGATCTTGAAACATGTTAGTTTAACTGAAAAACGTTTGATAAAAATTTAATTCTATGCTTAGTTTTAAACTTACAAATTCCAAATAATAATTTAAACGGCAACCACCATCTTATATTCTAGAAAAATACAAAAATTGAATTAGACAAATTCCCTTCGCTGTCAATCTAAGTGAAAATTGAACTAATAAATATTTTATAAAATTTAGACTACTTTAAAAAATGGCAAATCTATTCTTTTAAATACAACCAAAATATGGCGCACACTAAGGAGTATTTAGGACAAACCCGAGTGCAGAAATATTTTTTTAATAAAAACTAAACTAAATAATGCAAAATATTAATACCTATATTAAATGAATGACGCACATAAGTGTTCGAACTATTAAATCTTTGTTTTGAACACTATATATATTTTTAAATAATAATTTTTATAAAACAGTCTTTCTTTATGGACTTCGGAAGTTTAGGGTTCGATCATCTATAGATGCACTTGTCAAAAATGTAAATTACATTTCCCTTTGAAAATTCACCTTAAATATATGTATAATGTTTTAAATGACATAATAATATATTTAATAAATATCATGATAATTTTATTGAATGCAGTTAATACTTCAATTACAAATTAGTGAAACATGTAAATTTTTTTGTTTTTAAATAATTGTTCAAATACAATCTTCGAGTAACTTTTATACGAACACACTGCTTATACTCACTACGAACAAGGACTCTAAACAAGGCATTGTTGCGTTAGACCGAGCTGGTCTGTCATCAGGGACCGGAAAAATTCGTGGTTTCGACGGCCTTCAGGATAGACTGCACATTCCCCTGTACACTCGGAAAAATAACGCCAGTTTATTGGCTGCAGACATGTAAGTCATCTCAGCTGGTTTGTCTGTGATTCGATCCTTCTTTGGTTGGAGGTTTATAATTGGTTGAGATTCGTCCAGATGAACAGTAAGCCAATAGCAAAATCATCTAAAAGGTATATGTATTTGACTTCAAGCCTATCGCCTAATGAATCCGCGAATTTTTACGGTCTCTAATTATCATTCTTAGAGCTCTTGTCAGCTATAATATGATATTCAGAACTTAATTTTCGCCAAAATGTACCGAGATCATAATTTTGACATTCCACTTTGTAAATAATGCTTTCCGCGCGTAGTCCGAGAAATTCTGCTTTTGCTGACACATCTTCGTCTTTAAAATTTTGATCAGTGCGAAAGAGCGCAAGCCACCAGCCGCTGATCAGTCATTCTGTTATCTGCATTCCAACAATTACCAGCGTTGCTACCCCGCTGGTTCGGAACCCATGCGCTAGAGGAAGGAAACGGAATGTTGCGAATGGGAAAGGAGCGAAGGAGGGCAAAGAGGGTAAGAAGAGACGAAGACCGAAGCTCAGAGACATCTTCCGAAGATGGGATCTTATGGTATTTATACTAACCATTCATACGATTATTTGAAATATTGTCTTCCACAAATTAATTACCAGTACCTACAGTACTTTACAGCCTGAAGTTTTTATGATAGGATAGATTTTTTAAACCATAATTTTTCACGGTAGCACTAACAGCCTTGCTTTTCTTAAGAACTTCGCCCAACGCTCTATTATGTCTTCCGCGATTTGATACAGCCGAAACCATTGTAACAACAGAAAGACAAAAAGTGTAAAAATATTCTCGTAATTAAAATTATAAAACACCTATTTAGCACATAATAAATATATATCGATTTCATTTAAAATAAATCAAACAATAATTACATTTTACACAAATTAATTTGAAATGAAGAGCTTTTTGTGGACATTTCCACACTAGTAAGTCAGAAACCCTTATTTTCCCTGCTTTCTCATTCCTAAACTAACAGGATGCTATTTATTAAAAATTATCTTATATTAACGTTTTTCTTTTGAACAAGTTTAAATTTCATCCATAACATTTAAGTCACAAATGTTACTAAAATAAATATCAGTGTTAAATTAAAAATAAAATTATGAAGCTTACGTGCTGTTTTAACGATGATATTTTGAAAAATGATTCAGCTAAAATATTTAACAGAGATTCTCAAATTAAAGGTGCTTCTTCTTCTTCTTCTTCTTCTTCTTCTTCTTCTTCTTCTTCTTCTTCTTTTTCCTGTTTCATTACCTGTTATTTACAACCATAGAAAACGTCATAAAATTAACTGCACATATTACATCAATATTGAAAGAGATAATTACTCTACGCTCTAGTCTCATACTCTAGACCCCTGGGGATTCACCTACTATACTATGAAAGAGTAGGTCTAAAGATTTCACTTTTTCAAACGTTTATCACCTACATAAATTTTTATAACTATGTCCATTGGAATGACAATATGAGCACTACCCAGGTATTCAAAATTGCTTAATCATTATTTATTTTCATCCAGAAATTACGACTGGAATATTTTTAAAACACAGGAACAATTACAAAAGTATAAAATACAAAGTAACCATTTTTTTTTGCAGGAGTATACAGCGTTGATATTGCACTTGTAGATAAACAGTTCTAAAATTATTAAGATTTTTTCGCGAAAAATTTTAATTTATTGAAATAATAATGTACATTGAAATGGTCGTTATAACCTCTATCGTTTAAACATATGACAGTTGAATCCTACAATTAGTGCCATTTTACTGTTTCACGCTATTAATGTGTGCTTCAAATTACGTACGGTACCTTTGTTTTAAATCAAATTCCTTTGAATCGCTTATGACGTAACTCATACATCACAACCGTAAGTATCCTTTCGGTCAATGAATTTAATTTTTCTGTAGCATAAAATATTTTTGTTTTCTTCAAGATTAGAATTTTCTTCAATTGAATTGTTTGTCGATCGTTGACAATGCTATAGGTAATACATACGTTGGTGACAGTCTAAATTCAATTTAATGTTTTGATAGGCCTGCTGCATACTAATTGTTAAAAAAGGGAAATAGTTAACTAAATTAATCTTAACAAAAATATTTAATTGATTTAAATAGTAAATAAATTTTTTCAAAGTAGTTTTCTTATCACAAAATAATTTAAAAGCAAATTACTAACTTCTAAAATAAAATATGTTGTTGTAATTATACTAACTAAATTTTTTTAACTAAAATAATTTAATAAATCAAATCTAACCTATCCTGTATGTTTAATTAAAATATTTGTATAATAATTTTATTTTATTTTCCATCACAGCGCTTCGAATGTAACTACTGCTGCCATCTATCCCCTTGTACAGGAACCAAAACTAAGATGTAGTTGTGAAGCTTCGGTAGCTCACAAAATATTTGTTATTTTTTTAATTTAACTCAAATATTGTAATTTCCTTTCAATCAGTGGTGAGTAGAGGATTTTTATTTTTGGGAAGGTTTTGTAAAATTATAAATAAGTATTAATTTTTGTGTTAAGAAAACTTACCTACATCAACAAGGTGTTTGTGGGAGAGTTTCATTATTATTCTTAACATGCATCACATTTTGTGTGGTTTGTAGTTTCAGGTGTCCTTGCATTACCCAAATTAATGTAGGATAATAAGGCGACGGGAGAGGTTTCCTGTGATGCGTGATGCAGGTCAATGTCATGGAAAAATTCCACTAATTCCTCAAAAAGACTCTACAACACTCAAAATTACTATAAAATTCCCTTTTTTCGGGGGAAAAATTCCCGCTTTTAAGGAAAATTTCTCGTTTGATTCAAAAATAAAAAATAAAAAAATGCCGGTGGCTTGAAAAATCCTAAAAGCTTCTTGAGAATCCTTAACAATTAAAAAAAAAAACAAAAAAAAAACAAGCCTTTATGCCATAACCGTGACATTTTGACCCTCATCACGAATGAAATATAATACCTGGAGTGAAATTCGACAACACGGTTCCATTTTTAACTAAAAACAAAAAAAAGATGTATTCATTAAAATTCTTTATTTCTTTTTAAATTTAAAGTAATATATCGTAAGTCAGAGCCATCGATTCGATCCCATAAAGAAACATTTTTAATTTTTTTTTAAATATAAAATTTTGAAGAAAAAAAAGTATTAAAATACTTTATGCAAAACGCACTTATGTCATACAGTCTGGAGTCCTTGTACGATTCTCAGCGAAATAATTGTGAAAATAAACAGCAACATTCTACAAATAATTCTATTGAACATACTGACCAATACCAAGGCCTATATTTCTCTCAACCAATAGTACATCATGGCTGCCATTTTGGATCACCATGATTCCGTCGTAATCTTATTTACATCTCCTAAAGTGTGCACCAATCATCTTGGTTTACTTTTTATCTCGCTGAAGCACACTAATGTCAATCACTAAACGGTCAACTACTGTAGCGTTACATCTAATCGGCAATCTTGGCCGCTATCTAGAAATTTCGTAATATCACCCAAACAAATTCCGAAGAAAATTTAAAAATTCATTAAAAAAAATTACCCATTAATAAATTGATTGACTCGATCGATTTACATTCTCGGTTCTATCACTGATACATGTATGAAATACTTCATACATTTTGGCCTATGTAATTGAAGGCCCAGGTTTAATTCTACATGAAATTACAAGAAATAAGAAGAAAGTTTTCATGAACATGAATTATTATGTGAATTCTAGCATACTACAGCCATGCACGGAAAAATGAGCAGTCCTGTAGGCATCTGCTTCTGTCAAGGGTCGAATGACTAATTCTCAACTCCATGCTTCTGTCAAGGGTCCTCTTCCTAAGATCTTATGCGTAGTTATTATTTGCAAGGCTAGACTTAGAGCTTATTCGTAAACAAAAAATTACAAGGGAATCACATGAACCGTTTTGTAATAAACTGAAATTATTTTAGAGTTTGAGCTACATCGCAGTTGTAGTGTGCACCAACCTTTTGCTTTGCATTGAAACATGCATATCCAGGGTTGAGAATCAACTGAGAGTGTTTAGGTAGTAGAGCTCTAAGTATACGGAGTGTTCCAAAACTCGCCCTTGATAGGCCAATTAATTACGGTTATAAATATAAAAGTTGTAGTACTTGAGTTATAAGCTTATTTTCAAACGTTTTATAACTCCCCACCTTGTACCAAATTATTAGACACCCTGACTACGAATATTTGCCTCGCAATCCTGTATAAAATTTTTGTTTGTACCATTTCAAAATAAACTCATTCATACTTAACGTTTGGGTGGGGGGGGGGGGGACTTCTTTGCATGACATATGCGTCTAAGAGTTATAACCAAGTAACCAGGACTTTCATACTATAAAATAAATGTAGACTACTATGCTTAATATCATTTTAATTGAAAATTTGGCTCATTTATGGAAATAACTTGCTATGTAAACATATTAAATTTTCTACATTATGAACAGTTACCGAATTAAAACTTTTTACCGCACACCTCATGCAAAGATTTTTTTCTTCAAAAGTTTAGAATGTTTAATTTATTTTAAAATGTTAGCAAAAGGCAGTAATGTTATTCATGATTTTTTTTTAACTGGACAGAGTTCTACTTATATTAAATTATGTATTACTCCAATGATCAACACACATGATAATCATCAAATTAGAAACGTATGCATACAAAATTATTACTGTGTTTTCTATTTGCTCATGTATGATGAAAGTTATAATGAATTGAATTATCCGAGGTCAGAGATTTTGTCCGAGAAAATCATTTTCCCCAGAGTGTTGTCGTTCAACCTCAGGCAGACGTTTCATCCAGTGCGTCCCTGTGTGCTGCCGCCGGCCGCTTTTAACAGCGCAGGGTTGCCGGCCCTGCTAGGGCTCGCCAGTTCCCTGCTCCTGGTGAGCAGGAGAGTGGCACCACTGGCCCTTCTCAGCCGCCAGCTCGCCTGGGCCTGGCCTCAGCGCGCAGGGGCTGTTGCTTTTAGCAGCGTAGGGTTGCCGCCCTGCTAGGGCTCGCCAGCTCCCTGCTCCTGGTGAGCAGGAGAGTGGCACCACTGGCCCTTCTCAGCCGCCAGCTCGCCTGGGCCTGGCCTCAGCGCGCAGGGGCTGTTGCTTTTAGCAGCGCAGGGTTGCCGCCCTGCTAGGGCTCGCCAGCTCCCTGCTCCTGGTGAGCAGGAGAGTGGTGCCACTGGCTCTTCTCAGCCGCCAGCTAGCCTGGGCCTCAGCGCGCAGGGGCTGTTGCTTTTAGCAGCGCAGGGTTGCCGCCCTGCTAGGGCTCGCCAGCTCCCTGCTCCTGGTGAGCAGGAGAGTGGTGCCACTGGCCCTTCTCAGCCGCCAGCTAGCCTGGGCCTCAGCGCGCAGGGGCTGTTGCTTTTAGCAGCGCAGGGTTGCCGCCCTGCTAGGGCTCGCCAGCTCCCTGCTCCTGGTGAGCAGGAGAGTGGTGCCACTGGCCCTTCTCAGCCGCCAGCTCGCCTGGGCCTGGCCTCAGCGCGCAGGGGCTGTTGCTTTTAGCAGCGCAGGGTTGCCGCCCTGCTAGGGCTCGCCAGCTCCCTGCTCCTGGTGAGCAGGAGAGTGGTGCCACTGGCCCTTCTCAGCCGCCAGCTCGCCTGGGCCTGGCCTCAGCGCGCAGGGGCTGTTGCTTTTAGCAGCGCAGGGATGCCGCCCTGCTAGGGCTCGCCAGCTCCCTGCTCCTGGTGAGCAGGAGAGTGGTGCCACTGGCCCTTCTCAGCCGCCAGATCGCCTGGGCCTGGCCTCAGCGCGCAGGGGCTGTTGCTTTTAGCAGCGCAGGGTTGCCGCCCTGCTAGGGCTCGCCAGCTCCCTGCTCCTGGTGAGCAGGAGAGTGGCACCACTGGCCCTTCTCAGCCGCCAGCTCGCCTGGGCCTGGCCTCAGCGCGCAGGGGCTGTTGCTTTTAGCAGCGCAGGGTTGCCGCCCTGCTAGGGCTCACCTGCTCCCTGCTCCTGGTGAGCAGGAGAGTGGTGCCACTGGCCCTTCTCAGCCGCCAGCTCGCCTGGGCCTGGCCTCAGCGCGCAGGGGCTGTTGCTTTTAGCAGCGCAGGGTTGCCGCCCTGCTAGGGCTCGCCAGCTCCCTGCTCCTGGTGAGCAGGAGAGTGGTGCCACTGGCTCTTCTCAGCCGCCAGCTAGCCTGGGCCTGGCCTCAGCGCGCAGGGGCTGTTGCTTTTAGCAGCGCAGGGTTGCCGCCCTGCTAGGGCTCGCCAGCTCCCTGCTCCTGGTGAGCAGGAGAGTGGTGCCACTGGCTCTTCTCAGCCGCCAGCTCGCCTGGGCCTGGCCTCAGCGCGCAGGGGCTGTTGCTTTTAGCAGCGCAGGGTTGCCGCCCTGCTAGGGCTCGCCAGCTCCCTGCTCCTGGTGAGCAGGAGAGTGGCACCACTGGCCCTTCTCAGCCGCCAGCTCGCCTGGGCCTGGCCTCAGCGCGCAGGGGCTGTTGCTTTTAGCAGCGCAGGGTTGCCGCCCTGCTAGGGCTCGCCAGCTCCCTGCTCCTGGTGAGCAGGAGAGTGGTGTCACTGGCCCTTCTCAGCCGCCAGCTCGCCTGGGCCTGGCCTCAGCGCGCAGGGGCTGTTGCTTTTAGCAGCGCAGGGTTGCCGCCCTGCTAGGGCTCGCCAGCTCCCTGCTCCTGGTGAGCAGGAGAGTGGCACCACTGGCCCTTCTCAGCCGCCAGCTCGCCTGGGCCTGGCCTCAGCGCGCAGGGGCTGTTGCTTTTAGCAGCGCAGGGTTGCCGCCCTGCTAGGGCTCGCCAGCTCCCTGCTCCTGGTGAGCAGGAGAGTGGCACCACTGGCCCTTCTCAGCCGCCAGCTCGCCTGGGCCTGGCCTCAGCGCGCAGGGGCTGTTGCTTTTAGCAGCGCAGGGTTGCCGCCCTGCTAGGGCTCGCCAGCTCCCTGCTCCTGGTGAGCAGGAGAGTGGTGCCACTGGCTCTTCTCAGCCGCCAGCTCGCCTGGGCCTGGCCTCAGCGCGCAGGGGCTGTTGCTTTTAGCAGCTCAGGGTTGCCGCCCTGCTAGGGCTCGCCAGCTCCCTGCTCCTGGTGAGCAGGAGAGTGGCACCACTGGCCCTTCTCAGCCGCCAGCTCGCCTGGGCCTGGCCTCAGCGCGCAGGGGCTGTTGCTTTTAGCAGCGCAGGGTTGCCGCCCTGCTAGGGCTCGCCAGCTCCCTGCTCCTGGTGAGCAGGAGAGTGGTGCCACTGGCTCTTCTCAGCCGCCAGCTAGCCTGGGCCTCAGCGCGCAGGGGCTGTTGCTTTTAGCAGCGCAGGGTTGCCGCCCTGCTAGGGCTCGCCAGCTCCCTGCTCCTGGTGAGCAGGAGAGTGGTGCCACTGGCTCTTCTCAGCCGCCAGCTCGCCTGGGCCTGGCCTCAGCGCGCAGGGGCTGTTGCTTTTAGCAGCGCAGTGTTGCCGCCCTGCTAGGGCTCGCCAGCTCCCTGCTCCTGGTGAGCAGGAGAGTGGTGCCACTGGCTCTTCTCAGCCGCCAGCTCGCCTGGGCCTGGCCTCAGCGCGCAGGGGCTGTTGCTTTTAGCAGCGCAGGGTTGCCGCCCTGCTAGGGCTCGCCAGCTCCCTGCTCCTGGTGAGCAGGAGAGTGGTGCCACTGGCTCTTCTCAGCCGCCAGCTCGCCTGGGCCTGGCCTCAGCGCGCAGGGGCTGTTGCTTTTAGCAGCGCAGGGTTGCCGCCCTGCTAGGGCTCGCCAGCTCCCTGCTCCTGGTGAGCAGGAGAGTGGTGCCACTGGCTCTTCTCAGCCGCCAGCTAGCCTGGGCCTCAGCGCGCAGGGGCTGTTGCTTTTAGCAGCGCAGGGTTGCCGCCCTGCTAGGGCTCGCCAGCTCCCTACTCCTGGTGAGCAGGAGAGTGGTGCCACTGGCTCTTCTCAGCCGCCAGCTCGCCTGGGCCTGGCCTCAGCGCGCAGGGGCTGTTGCTTTTAGCAGCGCAGTGTTGCCGCCCTGCTAGGGCTCGCCAGCTCCCTGCTCCTGGTGAGCAGGAGAGTGGTGCCACTGGCTCTTCTCAGCCGCCAGCTCGCCTGGGCCTGGCCTCAGCGCGCAGGGGCTGTTGCTTTTAGCAGGGCAGGGTTGCCGCCCTGCTAGGGCTCGCCAGCTCCCTGCTCCTGGTGAGCAGGAGAGTGGTGCCACTGGCTCTTCTCAGCCGCCAGCTAGCCTGGGCCTCAGCGCGCAGGGGCTGTTGCTTTTAGCAGCGCAGGGTTGCCGGCCCTGCTAGGGCTCGCCAGTTCCCTGCTCCTGGTGAGCAGGAGAGTGGTGCCACTGGCCCTTCTCAGCCGCCAGCTCGCCTGGGCCTGGCCTCAGCGCGCAGGGGCTGTTGCTTTTAGCAGCGCAGTGTTGCCGCCCTGCTAGGGCTCGCCAGCTCCCTGCTCCTGGTGAGCAGGAGAGTGGTGCCACTGGCCCTTCTCAGCCGCCAGCTCGCCTGGGCCTGGCCTCAGCGCGCAGGGGCTGTTGCTTTTAGCAGCGCAGGGTTGCCGCCCTGCTAGGGCTCGCCAGCTCCCTGCTCCTGGTGAGCAGGAGAGTGGTGCCACTGGCTCTTCTCAGCCGCCAGCTCGCCTGGGCCTGGCCTCAGCGCGCAGGGGCTGTTGCTTTTAGCAGCGCAGGGTTGCCGCCCTGCTAGGGCTCGCCAGCTCCCTGCTCCTGGTGAGCAGGAGAGTGGTGCCACTGGCTCTTCTCAGCCGCCAGCTCGCCTGGGCCTGGCCTCAGCGCGCAGGGGCTGTTGCTTTTAGCAGCGCAGGGTTGCCGCCCTGCTAGGGCTCGCCAGCTCCCTGCTCCTGGTGAGCAGGAGAGTGGTGTCACTGGCCCTTCTCAGCCGCCAGCTCGCCTGGGCCTGGCCTCAGCGCGCAGGGGCTGTTGCTTTTAGCAGCGCAGGGTTGCCGCCCTGCTAGGGCTCGCCAGCTCCCTGCTCCTGGTGAGCAGGAGAGTGGTGTCACTGGCCCTTCTCAGCCGCCAGCTCGCCTGGGCCTGGCCTCAGCGCGCAGGGGCTGTTGCTTTTAGCAGCGCAGGGTTGCCGCCCTGCTAGGGCTCGCCAGCTCCCTGCTCCTGGTGAGCAGGAGAGTGGTGCCACTGGCCCTTCTCAGCCGCCAGCTAGCCTGGGCCTCAGCGCGCAGGGGCTGTTGCTTTTAGCAGCGCAGGGTTGCCGCCCTGCTAGGGCTCGCCAGCTCCCTGCTCCTGGTGAGCAGGAGAGTGGTGCCACTGGCCCTTCTCAGCCGCCAGCTCGCCTGGGCCTGGCCTCAGCGCGCAGGGGCTGTTGCTTTTAGCAGCGCAGGGTTGCCGCCCTGCTAGGGCTCGCCAGCTCCCTGCTCCTGGTGAGCAGGAGAGTGAAGCCACTGGCCCTTCTCAGCCGCCAGCTCGCCTGGGCCTGGCCTCAGCGCGCAGGGGCTGTTGCTTTTAGCAGCGCAGGGTTGCCGCCCTGCTAGGGCTCGCCAGCTCCCTGCTCCTGGTGAGCAGGAGAGTGGTGCCACTGGCCCTTCTCAGCCGCCAGCTCGCCTGGGCCTGGCCTCAGCGCGCAGGGGCTGTTGCTTTTAACAGCGCAGGGTTGCCGCCCTGCTAGGGCTCGCCAGCTCCCTGCTCCTGGTGAGCAGGAGAGTGGTGCCACTGGCCCTTCTCAGCCGCCAGCTCGCCTGGGCCTGGCCTCAGCGCGCAGGAGCTGTTGCTTTTAGCAACGCAGGGTTGCCGCCCTGCTAGGGCTCGCCAGCTCCCTGCTCCTGGTGAGCAGGAGAGTGGTGTCACTGGCCCTTCTCAGCCGCCAGCTCGCCTGGGCCTGGCCTCAGCGCGCAGGGGCTGTTGCTTTTAGCAGCGCAGGGTTGCCGCCCTGCTAGGGCTCACCTGCTCCCTGCTCCTGGTGAGCAGGAGAGTGGTGTCACTGGCCCTTCTCAGCCGCCAGCTCGCCTGGGCCTGGCCTCAGCGCGCAGGGGCTGTTGCTTTTAGCAGCGCAGGGTTGCCGCCCTGCTAGGGCTCGCCAGCTCCCTGCTCCTGGTGAGCAGGAGAGTGGTGCCACTGGCCCTTCTCAGCCGCCAGCTCGCCTGGGCCTGGCCTCAGCGCGCAGGAGCTGTTGCTTTTAGCAACGCAGGGTTGCCGCCCTGCTAGGGCTCGCCAGCTCCCTGCTCCTGGTGAGCAGGAGAGTGGTGCCACTGGCCCTTCTCAGCCGCCAGCTCGCCTGGGCCTGGCCTCAGCGCGCAGGGGCTGTTGCTTTTAGCAGCGCAGGGTTGCCGCCCTGCTAGGGCTCGCCAGCTCCCTGCTCCTGGTGAGCAGGAGAGTGGTGCCACTGGCCCTTCTCAGCCGCCAGCTCGCCTGGGCCTGGCCTCAGCGCGCAGGGGCTGTTGCTTTTAGCAGCGCAGGGTTGCCGCCCTGCTAGGGCTCGCCAGCTCCCTGCTCCTGGTGAGCAGGAGAGTGGTGCCACTGGCTCTTCTCAGCCGCCAGCTAGCCTGGGCCTCAGCGCGCAGGGGCTGTTGCTTTTAGCAGCGCAGGGTTGCCGCCCTGCTAGGGCTCGCCAGCTCCCTGCTCCTGGTGAGCAGGAGAGTGGTGTCACTGGCCCTTCTCAGCCGCCAGCTCGCCTGGGCCTGGCCTCAGCGCGCAGGGGCTGTTGCTTTTAGCAGCGCAGGTTTGCCGCCCTGCTAGGGCTCGCCAGCTCCCTGCTCCTGGTGAGCAGGAGAGTGGTGCCACTGGCCCTTCTCAGCCGCCAGCTCGCCTGGGCCTGGCCTCAGCGCGCAGGGGCTGTTGCTTTTAGCAGCGCAGGGTTGCCGCCCTGCTAGGGCTCGCCAGCTCCCTGCTCCTGGTGAGCAGGAGAGTGGTGCCACTGGCTCTTCTCAGCCGCCAGCTAGCCTGGGCCTCAGCGCGCAGGGGCTGTTGCTTTTAGCAGCGCAGGGTTGCCGCCCTGCTAGGGCTCGCCAGCTCCCTGCTCCTGGTGAGCAGGAGAGTGGTGCCACTGGCTCTTCTCAGCCGCCAGCTAGCCTGGGCCTCAGCGCGCAGGGGCTGTTGCTTTTAGCAGCGCAGGGTTGCCGCCCTGCTAGGGCTCGCCAGCTCCCTGCTCCTGGTGAGCAGGAGAGTGGTGCCACTGGCCCTTCTCAGCCGCCAGCTCGCCTGGGCCTGGCCTCAGCGCGCAGGGGCTGCAGGAAAACAAACTTAATTTCCTGCCTCCACATGTGGACCCACCTGCTAAAGGACTTGCTTAAAAGCCGCCAATCAGTTGACTTCCAGGGGCGTGAAGTATTCCGAGGGCGATCAAACCCCGCCGCAGCATCCATTAAGGCGAGTAGGTAAAGACCAGAGACATCTTTTTTTTTCCCCCGTTTGAAAAAGGTAATGATAATGCAATAGCTCTGCCGTGTCACCGCGCGGAAAAGGGGAATATCGTACTCTAGATTTCGGTAGTATTTTTTTAAAGCTGTATTTTTCTTTCGGAGATTTTACTGGTAATTCTGTTTCTGTAGTAGTGTAATCATCCCGATTCTGGCCTAATGTATTTATTATGGTCCTGAGTTTGGTTGTTTCCCACTCGTTAGTCTTCGGGCATGTTCGTGCATGTCCGCCTCGCGATGCCGTTTTGTGTTCGGTCACGTGTTCCATCCGCGAGACCGTCCGTTATTTCAAAAATCGTGTATTTCGATTGTGCACTGTTGCCAACTTCCGGAGCTCTTTCACCAATATACACAATATATATGTTGGCTTCTGGGCTGAGGTTATTTGTATGCAATATTTGCTTCCTGAAGGTTCAGCAGATAAATTATATATAGATGAAGTAACATCTGAAACACACTTTTCGATCATAGACATGAACGGACAAGACAATTCTGCTGATTGGCCAGACCCCGTCATCAATAAAATCCACCCAACTGGAATAATCGCCAATAGGTCGCCACACGCCGAGCATGATTACAATCACTAGAAATTCTACCCTTAAAGATGTCTGCAAGGGCACAAATCGAAAACAGTGGACTTCGTCGTAAGCAAGTTTGTTTTTGCCGTAGATTAAATAAAAATATTTATATTTATGTGTTTATATATTTTATTTACACATACCTAATTTGGACTACTGCGTACCGTAACAAAGTATACGCCGAGTAGGAAAAACCACAGTCTTTTTTCTCGCAAACAGGTTGTGGTTATTTCTGAGAACAAGTATGAGGAATTAAGGTATTTCTTAAAGTGTGTAAAACTTGAGATTTGATTTATGGTGTTTGTATATATATTCTCTGGTGATAAAATGTGTATACAAAATGAACTAATACGTTTTAATGTTTTTTTAATGGCTAGATTAAATTGCGCGCTATGTTTATCTATACTAATATTATAAATAGAGAGTGCGATTTGGTTTGTTTGTTTGTCCGAAGTAAACACGAAACCAACTGGACCGATTTACAGAATTATTTCACTCTTATAAAGCTGCACTATTCTAAACGGACATATCATATGATTTAGTAATTCTGAAGGAGAGCCTCTTTTCTGGAAAAAAATAATAACATTCCAAAATACTTTTCTTTCGCTTCCTGACATGTTTTTGAATCATTCTCCTAAGAGGGCATTGTGATATCCACTTAAAGTAATTTACCAGTAGTTTATTGTTTTAAAGAGTGGTAAAGTAGAGTAGGTAGATTAAAACCTTAGAATAATAAATTGGTTCAGTTGGGTTAGGTTAGCTACATTAAAAATACTGTGGAAGCATGAATAGTTCCTTAGATAAGGTTTGCTTCATTAAAAATTCTTTGAAATTGGCTTAATAGTTGGTTAGGTTTTGCTAGCTACATTAAAAACTATATTAAATAGTAAAGAATGTTGTTTGGTATTTCCAACCAACCGTTCAGCAATTCTTACAATAATTTTTAAGTAGCTAACCTAATGTGACCGATCGTTATCGCGATTTAAAACTTAAGCACCCGTTAAAATTGAAGACTTCTGGTAATTATTTGAAGATAAAAAGCTTTCTTTCAGAATTTATATTTCAAAAACTCTTCTGCCATCTTGATTTAGGAGGCCTTACAGCTCTGATCTGGCGACATAATTCCTGACAGCTTCCTTTACTTCAAATCAAGGACGCCTTCAAGAAGGGAGGTTGGATGGTTCTTGCAGGGCAGTTAAGGCCACGCCTGAGAGATCTCCGCATATGGCTGTAGAATTACGTATCAGCTAACTTTGAACCAAGATTGCCCCATAATGGTTGACAACAGCAGACCACAACAGTGACGACAGCGTTAATTACTATACACTGAATATTGAGATAAACACTATGCATAAGCTGTACAAGTAAAAAAAAATTGAGTCCATCATTGACTGGTTTATTTGCAGATGGAACTGACAAAATAATGTGGACGCAGTAGATCATTTTTTAGGTTATAAATAATTTATCTTTATGTTTTGTTAAATATTAATGTATTCCGTGTCTGATATTTTTGAACCAATGAAATTGAATGTGCTCTTTCTCTGATATCTGTATTATATTTAATTATTTCAACAAACTTTTCAAAAATTAATGCTAAATGTTTGCAAATGTCAATGTTTCAATGTCTGGTTATTGCAGTTCTGGTGACAAATGGCAAGCTAATGTAGGTCTTGTGAGCAAAAAAAATAATTAAAATTATATAATACTACTAGGTAACTTCAAAAAAATTGCCAGCTTAGTATTCGAGGAATACATTATCATAACTCTCTCACTCCTCTGTGCTGTCATTTAAATACTTACCTGAAAGGTCTCGGCTGTAAGAACCCGTTCGAAGAACTTCTCGGAGTGTGTTTTTCACACCCCTTCTAAGACAAGATCTCCAACACCTCACAACTCTCAACATATTAATACAAACGTCTTTATTTGCTCATTGTTTTTTGAAACAAATCCTAAGATTCCTGTCAATACGCCCTCCCTCACAACAATGCCAGTACGTCTACACTCTCTCTGCTGATCTCAAAAAAATAAACTATGTTGACCACATATTTGAATTTAAATATATAGTGTGACTTTAAACAATGTATTCTCTCTCCTTTAACCACCACACACAGTTATTGCGTCATGATAGTTTAGCAGAACTTGGTACACAGATCTGTTCAATTGTGTACATTATAAAAAATAATAGATGACGTTTTAAGCATTATCACGATGAGAAAAAAATGTTTTTAAAGGAATTACATAAATTCATAGATTGAAAACCGGAAAAATTGTAAACCATAAATAAAATATTTTTCTAGTAAATAATACTTAAATTTGTGTTTGTAAAATGTTATTAAAACAGTAAATTCACCTAAAGATAATTGTACATCAATTTGCTAGTTTTTACTTTAGCTTAAGGTCTCGTCTATTGAGAGGTGATAAGCGATAGTGTAAACAGGAACAGACCAGTTATTTTAGGAGATGAATAGGTCATGGCCTATGGTAAGAAAGCATCGAAGCATTTGCTTCGAACTATTTTGAGAAACCATGGAAATTCGAAATGTTGATGGCAGGATCCCTGAAGTGCGTGTCTATTTATTACCACAGCGCCATCTTACTCCATCATATTTAAGCTCCTCAGTTGAACAATGAGACACACACGACACATAATTTCATAAAGATTTCTTCAGGTTCGTATGTTTTTATTTTATAATGTAAAGGAATGGCTTTAAATGGCCATTCTTTATTCGTAAGCATTGTAGAATAAACTTTTAGTGCATGTATTTCTTAAAGCTTTATATTTATCTTTATTAATACGTGACTTCAATTATTCACTTTCTTACGGAGACTTTCTAATTATTTTATACAAATATCGTAAAATAATATATATTAATATTAAATGTAGCGAAAATTTCTGAGGATATTAAATAAGAATGCAAGAAGCTTCAAACACCAATATCACATTTTTAATGTCTCAATTTTTTATTATTATTATTATTTTTTTTTTTTAGAAATCTGACGTTTGTACTTTTGTAAACATATTAAAATATTATTTGTAATAGAAATTACGTGAGCTTATTTAAGCAATATCAAATAATTTTTGCGATATAATAATGTGCTTGAATGTTTTTAGCTCAGGATAATACTTTTTTATTAGACTGTGAAAAACGATAGAAAGTACCTATATTATATCCATGTTCTAATTCTCGAAATTGTGCATCCAAAAAGATGCAAGTTTAGTTCAATGATTTTATGTTACTGTACTCAGTTTTGCGCATAAAATTATCTCAACACATCGGACGTCGCAAAACTTCTCAAATTTCCGTCGTACTTTGCCCATGCTTCATTTCACAAAGCGCACGTGTATAAGTAATCTGCCGGTCACTACGCTACTTTTGATTTCACACGTGATATTTCAAGCTAGAATCTCAGGGAAAGCACGAAAGTGTGCATCTTTAAAATTTTTTTGTATAGAAAGTAATTTGAATAATATTGCGAAAGTGACCCCGATAGGGAAACTTAATTTAAAAAGGCGAACTATTCTGACTGAATACCTACCGTTATCATCCGAATACCTATAAGATGACATGCAATGATGTCTTATAGGAATGAGTTCGTGGATACAAATGTGCATTTAGTGTAGATATATACTAAATGTGTTTTTTAAGGCTCTGTGTTACGTGACACGATAGTTATTTTATTTATTTTTTCCTTTAAATAAATCCATAGTTTTTATTAATTTTTCACAAAAGGTTCCTTGCTTTGTTGTTCAGTTGCGATTTCGTAAACAGATATTTACTTAATGTTATTTGCGGACTTAAAATCTCATGCAAGGAATCATAATTATCGACACTTTCGTGCTTTAAGCGCTATATTTAAATTAATAGTAAAATTCATGGTGACATATTTGTGACTAAAAATTAATAGTTAAACAGTTACTGTGATAAATAATATACGGAAAAAGACCTCGAATAAAACTAATGGTAAGAAAATGAAATAAAGAATAAACAATATGGCTTTATATGTATGCAGAAAATAACTTTATATTTATTGGTAACGAACAATTTAAGAGTCTTATTTATTGCTCTCCTTCAGTAAACACGCATAAATTACCAGACGTGAATTGCACCATATCTGCAATAATTCTGATATATACTCTTCTGGCGAAAGAAAGGGTAATTATGAAATGATTCGTTGCCAAAAAATGTTCCTTCTACACCCCAACGTATGTGGCTTTATTGCGGAATTTTTTTTTTTAAGAAATTGAAAAACAATTATTAAGATGGAATATTTGTCCCATCAGACATTGCAATAATCACGTTTATTTTTCTACATGGGAATTGGAAAGACTAAAAAAATTACAATTATTTGGCAGATTAAATAAAACTTTTTTTTTTTTAATTTTGTATGTATACGGTTACTTTAACCAAATACAACTCAACCTATTTCAATCTTTCAAATAAATAAATTTTATTTTTCTGATTATATATGAATTTTAAATTTTATATTATTCGATGTCTTATAAGTATACTTTAAAAATTATAATATATGTATAATTACTTATAAGTTTTGAAGAAGTTTAATATCAAATGAGATTCATAATTTTAAGTTCTACGGCGTTATTTTTCATTATTTTACTTATGTAGAACTACTGGAGGGTTACGTTGAAAATAGCTCACACAAAAGCATGCAACGTGGTTACGGTATTCCTAAAATTTATTAGAGCCTTAACTTTATATGAGTTAATAACTAAAAAGAACATTAAAAATATTAGCACCAGCATGCCAAAAGGCTTTACAGGACCGATATGAAAGGAGACACATTCTTGTAGTCAAACATGATTTCCAAGGCTGCATTAGAAGATCGCATGTACAGGTGTTACAATAAAATGCTTTGACTATATTAATATTAGGTATGTTGCAGTTAGACTTCTCGACATGAATGAAATATACAAAATTATGGATAAGAAAAAGTATGGCTACTGTTTGTCTCATAAGAAATTTTACTTAATAAGATAATGTTCTTTGTAGCTAACGATGCTTGAATTATTTAATATGAAGTTAGTTTTACTGTAAGCAAAAATATTATTGAATTTGACACATTAATTTATAAACGTTGTTCTCGTTTTATTTAATAATGAAATTTTAATTAAATATTAATATTATAGCTTAAAATAATTTATGAAATAAAATTCATAACAAAATATAATACTCTGAAAAATATCCACACTCAATAAGATGCTGTTTTCGGAAAGACAACTAAACTTCATTGAAAAGGATATATAAACGTTACGATTTTTTACACATTTGTGAAATCACGTGTTTTTTTTACGAAAAGAATAACTGCAAGTAAAGCAGTTGTGTCGAGGGAAATCAAAAGAGTGATGGCCGAAATGAAGGTTCTATTTCCTTCCTTTGTACGGTTTTCAACAAAAAAAAAAATAACATTTGTGTTGGTATTGTGAAGCTTGCTCACTGTGCTGCGCTTCTTTTGCTTTTGAAATTGGGGTCACTTCCAACATTTCGTAGCTTATCTGCTGTTGACATCACCATTTGGAACGAAATCAATAATGGAAACCACCCGCTTTCATGTCCGGCCACAATAGGATACGGACAAGAGATTTTGGTGAAGTTGGCACTTTTGGGCCGCTTTCGGGCAGGAAAGTAGCTTTGCAGGAGCCCCGGTGACGGCCGCAGAACGCCGATGGAAAGAGGAGAAAGAAACGTTTGAGGGCAGCCAGAGATCCGCGGTGGCGCTCCACAAGTACAAGGCTGCTGGGCGAAATGAGCTTTCCGCGTCCCTCTAGGCTGCCTCGCAGCCACGTAGTAGGCTAGTAGGCAGTAGGCTGACTCAGCCCACCGCGTTTTCATGTCGTCTGCAGCGAAGTGTGGCTAACATTGGGGTTCCTAGACGTTATATACTCTTTCATTGAACAATTTAAAAATTGGTTGTCTGTAAAGTCGGTTTACGGACGATAGTTAAACGTGACAACGTCATAACAAAACATTGATGAAATAATTGAATACTTTTATGAATAAAATTTAATCATTTTTATTGAATTATCACTATTTTGTATGGATACAAAGGAGTGAAATGAAATCTACAATTTAATTGATAAATTTACTTTTATTTGCACTCATTAATTCTAATATGTTTATTATTTTAACGAGGATATTATTTTACCTATAACTTTTATACATATTTGCTATTTAACTTCTTCCAATTTGTGTTATTCTGTTAAGGATAGGGCGATGATATGAAATGTAGGAAACGAATAGGAGTGTTCCAATTTTAATGTGCCTCGATAAAGTCAAATCGATGGTTGTTCCAATCGAGTGGTAGAGAGATAGATGCGGCGCAAGCGTACAATGAGCGTAACGGGACACAGCGTAACGAGACAATGTGCGTAACAAGACACTTTTTCGTGCGTGCAGCCGGCGTTCATCGATTTATTAGACGTTGTCACGTCAAAAAATTATTTATTTCCAAAATTAAAAACACCTGCATAAAGAAATCTATAGTAATATTATAAAGCTGAAGAGTTTGTTTGTTTGAACGCGCTAATCTCAGGAACCACTGGTCCGATTTGAAAAATTCTTTCAGTGTTGGATAACACATTTATCGAGGAAGGCTATAGGCTATATTATATTTTTAATAACATAAGGGATCCTTACTAAAGGTCCAATTTAGAATCAAATGCGTTGGAGGGGGTTAGATACAACATGCAGTACACGTACGAAGTGTGTGTTGACGATGCCGCAGGCCCTAGAAGTTAACGACTATTTCATTGTTAGTGAAGTCCTCATCACCGTTGAAATTTTGCGGGTACTTTAAATATCAAAAATTGCCCTTTTTTTCAAGTATATATATTTTACAGACTTGAAACTTCAAAGTAATGTTCCTTATGTTACGCAGGATGACATTTTCCAAAAATTAGATCCCATGGGTGGTTAAAACCAGGCAACAGTGGGTACTTTGTCTGCATGAGAACAGGATTTTGCATTGTTCATGCCTTCTGCGTCTCCATGGCAACGGGCATCGCGCGGCAGTGGCGTACCTACAAGGAGGGGCATGTATAATGAGCGGCGCAAGAGTGATCTGCCTGTAGACTGCCGTAGCGAAGTACGGGTACATCAGTTGTACGTTGCGTGCACGAGTCGGGAAACCATCGGTGCTATTCATTTTCTCTCCGGTACATTATACAGCATTGTAATAAATTTTCACTGAATTTTTTTTATTTACCATTACTGTAAATGGGAGATGTGGCTTAATTTTTTCCATTAGTATAGCCGTGCGAAGCCGGGTCGGGTAGCTAGCAAATAATAAGTTGACTTTATTGTTCAAGCCATAAGTTGGCTGTAGGTATATAAAGATTGCTAGTTACGCTTCATTTTATTTAAACATAATTAAACTCACAAAAAAACATAGTTTTAAAAAACTCTGATAAAATCATACTATTAACCAGCGTCTACAACGGCTGTGATCACAAGGTGTTAATCTTCAGCACAGACACAAGAAAATACTTGAAGCTGCTGATAAGTTGAAGCTCTTGTGAAGATACGTTTACCAAACTTTAAAATGTTCGATGTCACGCGAGAAAAGTGCTTGTCTAAAGAGTCCATTCCTCCAACAGCTAGAGTTTGATAAGTGTAATAAAATATTTACCATAATTGATGAGTTGAAGAGATATCTGAAAATCTGTGAACATATTATTTTTTGTAATGTTAAGAAACATAAATAAATACACCTCTAGATCCACCTATAGACCAACAGCCAGGAGTCACACTGAGCAATTTCATAGCGTATGACACCAGCTCAACATACATTGAAATATATATTAGCAGATGGTGGAAATACTATTGCCAACGATAGTAACGTCCAAATTGCACACAATGTAATTTATTCAAAATATATAGCAAATATTTTAGATCGATTATATTAAAGTAATGAGAATAATAACATGTTTCTATTAATCTTTGATCATTTTGATGAACTAAAACAAACACTATCGAACCCTACATGCTAATGAACACAAATGAAAGTGAAGTACTTACTAGCACAAGAAGTCACAGTCATGAAATCCATGTGATGAAAATTGTTTTATGAATCTGTGCTTCTTTCATGGAAACGAATGAAAAAGAGATAATGTTTACCCATACCTGAATTGTATTAGAACAAACGCAGGTAATAACACTTGTAATAACCTGAGAAGTGTACTGCCAAGATTGCAGTCAGGCTTGCATAAGGTGATATAATGTCAGCATTTTTGACGTGATAACATCTTATAAATCGATGAACGCCGGCTGCACGCACGAAAAATTATCATGTTCCGCCTGAGCCGAGCGTGCAAGAACCGGCCAACCACCGTGCGAGAAAATCTTCTATAATATCAAACAGGTTAAGGTGGGCTTTTTAACTAATTGTTTGTGATTATATTTAAACAAATTATTCCAATTAAATTTTCAAAAACTGTAAATAATATTTGAAAATTAAAAAGTATGCAATTTTTCATCAATGTTTTCTTATGACGTTATCACGTAAATTTATCGTCCGTAAACCGACTTTACAGACAACCCCCTTTTTTGGAGACAGGAAGATCTGTGAAGTTCTTGTATTAATTTTACAATTGATTGTATTCAAAATAGCGTATCATTCTACTTCGATATGTCAAATAAGATACTACATATTTAGGCTTCAGAATTTTTTGGTGTTAGCAATGGTGCCGACTTGATTTGATAATATGATTCTTGAAAATCTGCATACTTATCGTACGGTATTAAAAATATCATTTTGAAAATCTTTTTTTAAAATCTATGTAATGATAACATTCTGAATTAAAATGCAACTGTTATATTTTCACATTACAATGGTAAAATCTGGCATTAACTCCTAACATGACATTATGTCTAGCTATTCGAGAACACACTGTTATGTAGCATGGCTTTTCTTCCGTGAAACTTGCCTTCACGTTCCAAGAAACTGGATGTGCCTGTGGTAGGTTAGATGCATGAGGCATGTTCTTTAAAAGAGGGAGACACACTCTTGAGATGCAAGCGATACAAAGCTATTAATTAACGTTCTCAATTGTTGAGACTAGGCACTTGCAGCGACAATTGCATTAGCAGCTGAATTTTACATAACAATACCAAGTTATTGTTTATATTAATAATAACATGAATGCAGTCCTCTGGAGTCTAGCATGTGACTTAAGGAAACACATATTCCAAGTCAAAATCTGCAGTAAGAGGTGCACTGCTGATATAATCAGGAATTCACCCAGTGATTTGAAATACAGCTTTATCATCTTGGGTGTGAGATATGTAATTTTCAACAACTGAAACAACTGTATAAGTGTTTAGTTTCACGACGAGAGGGGTGAAATGGTACTGTTGTCTACCAGGGTCACCATCTTGGATGCCATAAGTGTTTGAGGGGGTGTATGTGCCAAGTAGGGTATCAAATATAATGGTTCAGCGAGAGGGGAAGAATAAAAAAGACATATGCTAAGTGACAGCCATTTTGGATGACATTAGGGCAGGGAAGTGTTTTGAGAGGGTTGAGGTGTGCACTATGTGATAATTTGTGAATTTAATTAACCAGAGTGACAAGAGAAGTGGAATGTCATCGCAATCTTCCAGAGGCAGCATCTCAAATGATCTCAGAGCAAAAAATTCTAATTGTGGACTGTTGGTTCAAACCACAGATTGTGAACTGATGGGTTAGAACCAGGGAAGAACAAATGGTATGGTTTAGCCCACCTGAGCATGTGCATGTTTGAAGTAGTTATGTTGGTAGGTGCAAGTAAATAAAGAAACATAATTTAACCAGACAGTGAATGCCTACCAAAGGGGCCAAGAATCATGCAGGCCAACTCGCCATTCTGAACCAAAACACCAGATGTCACATGCACAGAACACCCGGTCAGAGAGCAACAATACCTGATCTAAGTGGCATTTCCAAACCATAGTCAAGCCAAGCCACCCCTCTCTAAACCAAACCAAAACTAAACCAAACAAAACAGCCCATGGGTTCAAGAAAAAAGTCAGGTAAATTGCAAAACCACATCACCAACATCCTTGAGAAAGTCAGAATTCAGTAGCCAACAATGACAAAAAAAATCTTTGCATGAAAACATTGTGACATAAGCCTATTTTAACAGCACAGAATGTAAAGAAAATACTTACAACAATATGTTGTAGCATTCTATTACTGTAGAAACAGAAAATATATATACAAAAAATATAATAGATATATAACTAGAAGACCAAAATTATCATCACATTTAAAAGTCTAAAGGAAATGCACCCCAAATCTGGGCACTAGGCAGGCAGGAAACAAATACAACTCACTAATAGTGCACCAGAAACCGAACATGAAGCCTTGTATACATGTTAGGAAACCTCTTCAATTGGGACCCAGTGGAAGTGGGCGCAGCTGCCATCAGTCCTAGCTGGTTGCTTGCGTCGCTGCCACCTAAGTATTTGCCGATGATGGTACACCTTCATCGATTTATGTATAGTAATTTTTGTCACTGCCACCCAGGTCTTTGACGACAATGGTACACCTTCGGACGAGTTCTGCATAGATGTTGGCATGGGTCTCTGCTGACGATGGTACTCCTTCCATCAAGTATGATATAGAAAATGCAGATTTGGTAACACCAATTACATTCTATGTTATGTAGTGAAAAGAGTTGGTCTACACTCTACTAAAGCAACAGGCGAACTAGAAGTTATATTGCCAACCCCATGAATATTATCGCAGCCTTAGAAATAAAAAACACGTGAGTCAAAACAATAATCACTTTCATTAGTTGGAATGAGAAAAATATAAATTTATAGAGTTGTGATTTTTAAACATAAGCATTATTGAAAAATTAATTTGAATAACAACTCTTACAGTTAAAAACACAAACTACATAAAACAATCAGTTTCATTTTTAAATAGAAATGTAGTTACTATATAGTAAGTTTTGTAATTCTAAAACACACATGTATGTGCATTGTCTCTTACCCTGTTGTTTATATAATTGGAGATTGTTCAGTGATGTGTGATGTCATTTGCCGGTCAGATGTAAATCCTTGTACCTATATCATGTTATAAACCTTTTCTTTATTAGAATGCACACCACATCCATATATTTTAATGCTGACAAAATCTGTAACATGGGCGAAAAAATTAAAGCCGAGAAAATAATTGCAACACTTGCAAAATAAGTAAATGCTCAAAATAAACACATAACACAACAAAGAAAATACATGGGTTGCCGAGTATACTGCATGCTTCCAAGATGATGGATAGGATCTACAGCACAACTGGATATTGCTGGCGCCGAAACCTTTAACAAAGAAAGTAAACCAGCTAGCTAAATATATATATATATTTGCAACCAACATACAATGTCAAAATGTGTGTAAATTGTGTTTAATGTACTCACCTGAAATGCAAATGTTTGTACAGGACTCCAAAGGGCAGGACTTGACAAATGTTCTCGCCACGAATCACACTAGAAATTAGCTTGATGGGGAGTGACCACTGACTGGATACCTCTGGAAATCCATAGAAAATGAGCTAGTTCCACTCTCAATTTTCCTTCTAGTACTAGAGGAGCGCAGAATGATGTTCGTAGCTGTGAGTTACAACCTGAAATGGTGAGTGACAACGACAGGACTGATTATTTTTTATAAATGTAAAAAACTTTTAAATATATTTAGGAAATAATGTTGGACACAAGAATCTAAATTTTTTTTTTGTTAGTTAACTGTTTGGTTTCGTAATTATAGTACAATTGAAGGGCAGTAAACAATTGTAGGAGACACACAATCTAAAACAGAGTTTTTTTAATGTATAATATAGTAAGTAAAGTCACTTTTTCATAATAGTAAAAAATTCCCCGTTTCCATCCAGAAATTGCAGCTTCTTAGGTCTGACTGATTTTAGAATATGCACCTTTTATAATACCAGCGCATGTAAAAAATGGAAAGTGCCAACAAAAAGGTTGTCTATGTAAATAGAGCAAAAGACATTCCTTTGATGAAAGTAAATTATTCAGGTTATCTAAATGAATCTGAAGATTATTTTGGTACATATTATTCTGATTAAGATCGGAAGAATCATCCAGAAGGATATAAATCTTCAAAACATATTGATAATCAGGTACACGTCATATTTTAGTTCTGTGAGCAAACAATTTTAACATTATTTACGTGACTTTTCAAATAAGTTAATTGTATTAAGGGTCATTGTTATCACTTCTTAAATGATGTAATGTTTTGAAACATATGTATATTTAAAATCTTTAGACACAATAAAGATTAAATTTCGTCACAGATATTCTTGCATAACATTAACACTAGTTAATAGATTAGTGAAAATATATTCTACTATATTACTACAAGCCTATGGTGTGTAAATTACTATGTATTTTATGATATTAATAATTTTTGTTTATATTAAAGTTACAGTTGACAAGCTAAAAATGAGTTCAAATACAATTACTACAGTTATATTTTTGGCAAAGCATTGTGTGATAATAACTCTGCATTACAGGTTATTTTGCAAATGAGTGATTCTTCTCATACTGCACCTGAAACTAATGCTGAACTAAATGATTTTCAAGATGTGAATCATCAGCATCGCATATAAGGGTAAAAGATTAAAATATACAGAAGAATGCAATGTAAAACCAACCATGGAAAAGAATATAAAAAATATAGGGGTGAGGGAGAAAATATCAAAGAAAACATGCAGGACTCACATGCAACTGTCCTGAACAGTACTGCCAGTTAGTTAGCAAAGAAGATAATATTTTTATGATTTTTTGTGAAATGAACAAAATGCATACTTGAATGGTTGACCACGATCTAAAAATGTAAATCAGAAAAAGAGGAAACATGAGATGTAGAGTAGAAGACAAAATCTTGTGTGTACAGTGAAAGCTCTGCAGGAAAATATGGCATTTACAAAGTAGTATTACAGAACATTCATGGAATTTAGAATAATAGGGGCCATGTAGGAAATATAGAGAAACGATTTGAAAATGGAGCAGTTTCACCAACCACTGATGCCAGAGGTAAGCATCCTAATTATCCTACGAATACTCTAAAGAAGATGTCAATGATTTGAAAGCATGTATTAATAAGTTGCCTAGGTACAAGAGCCATTAAAGTAAGAAACATTCATCTCATGAGTATTTAAATATGGAATATTCATTACAGTTGAGTTTTGATAGATATGTATATGAATGTGTGTCAATCAACAAAACTGCACTCTCTGCAGATAAGTTAAGAGGAATATTAACAGAGAAGTACAACATATGTTTCAAAAGCCCTGAATCAGACACCTGTTAACAGTGTGATTCACTTTATGTAGCAACTAGACATGCTGAGAAATTAAAGGCTAAAAATGAACTACATTTGTTGCATGTGAAACAGGAACTGAACCATCAAAAAGCAGAAGCAGGATAGTTGGTCATATATTAAGTAATTAAAATAGCTAAACAGGATATTAATATTCATTTAATAACATTTTACTTATAAAAAACATTGCCCACACCTAAACAGGCAAACAGAACCAAAGTTATACCAACATAAAATCTGCAGTTAGAATTTCAGTGTACATTCATATAGAGAGTCAATAATTATTCTTTTTATGTAGGATGAGGCAACATCCAAGAGAGGATCAGATGAAATAGCAAGTAGTTAGAAAAGGTATTTTTAATAAGTTATATCAAATGAGAAATACTGATAGCTTTTTCAGACAATTGCGCTGGACAAAATACTAGACAATAGTGACCTTTTGGTGCATGGGCTCAAAATGTTCTCCATCAATATGCCAAGTGCTCCCGAGGATAAAGGCAGAGGACGAAGGTTGCCTCCAGCAGGTAGTACCACCAGCAACATCACCAAAATACACCAATGGACTGCCATCACGAAAGCCAAATATCGCAGCAGGAGAGGATCCTGAAACATTATTTTTACAAAATTGATTGAAATTTGAGAAAACATTTGAATGAAAAATCATTTTCATCAAAACGACTTAACCCAAATCATGTGTAAACAATACCACAGAAAAAAAATTAAAACTTTCTAACAGCAAGCAAAAAAAATGCACCAAATAAATTTTTTGAAAACATGTCTTTAAATGGTAACATGAGACACAGTCCTAAAATTTAATCATTAGACATGCGATTTCAACAAAATTTAGTGGCCTGAAAAAGAAAATAGATTAATGAATCTTAGAAACAAAGCTGATCTAGAACCTGAAACTAAATTAAGGATAGTTGTATAAGTTATACAACAAACAAAATAAAATATTGAAACTATTCAAGCTCCAAGCAGTTCTATTTGTGCAGAATAACAATTTTTCATATGCTTCACATTGTGGTATCTTCAAATATTTCCCTGCCGCGACGAGTCTTCTTCAATGTGTAGAAGATTATCTGACACCTTCTTTCCAACCACATTTATGAAACAACAAACATTTTCTATAGGATGAGTGATGACATACATAATCAAGTGAAAATGCAAACATTCTGTTTTCATTACACCTGTTAGGTGATCTCACAATCCATGTTGTGTAATTTTTAAACTGAAATTGATTAAGCCATTTGGAGAAATCATTATCAGAACTCCAATTTTTCTCAATTCGCATGAAAATATTTCTAAAGATTCGCAGTTAGAATACAAAGGTTCGTCAATTAAATTTTCAGGAAGGCATTTTTTAAAATACATTGTCAGAAATGGCAGCTAGGCATATAGCGTTATAACTTCTTACGAAAATTTTGTGATACGCATCGAAATGATTTTGAAGGCTCTTGCGTTAAGCGGCTAGAAAAAATATGCGTCTTTTTCGCGGGAATATTTTATATGAAAGCAAACAAGTCAAGAGAGGTGGCACACGCAGTAGGTGTTAAGTGCGTAGCTTATGTGACGTCAAGCGCATATGGGCGCGCACATTGCTCGAGAGGTCATGATGTTAATCCATCAATCTGCAAGTTTATTCACTGCATATTAAGCATTTGTTCGAAATTTAAAAAAAAATGATAAAATTCAAAATGGTTTCTTGGAATACACATTGTAGTTAACAAGAACTACATGAAATAAGAGAAATCTTTGGATGAAGTACGTTTTTAAATTTTTTTAAAGTTTGTATAATTATTTTTATTCCCACAGTAACATTTAAGAGTTTTATTTTTTCAGTTACTTTAACTTGGCCCTGAATGTGTGATACAATTTCAATAATATACTAAAACGGAAATACCACGAAGGAAAATAATTTTTAAGTCCTAATGCGTGAAATCAATCAATTAAAAAAGTCTGTTTTTAATGAATTCATCACAAATAGACATCGCTAAATGGCTTAGGAGCATATCAAATTAAGTAGTCGGTAATTCGAAATCTACCTTATTCTGAAGGGCTGTATCACATACTTTAGTACGGCGGTATTCCTTAAAACTGATGTACACTTAGGTAATAATATTTAATAATATATATGTAAATGCCCTTGGTTGAACTGTACGTGGGTAAATAAAATTAATAAGTACATACAGTGAATGAGGGAAAAATCAGTTTGAATGTTTCGAACTGCTGTGTTGTGTTAGAATGTAGCTACGACGTATATGCTGTGCTTGTGCAATTGTGCTATTTATATGCTGTTAACGTGCTACCGCGAATGTAGACTAAGCATTCATTTTTTGAACGCGCACCATTGCAGAGTTACAAATACAAGGGAAACTTCCATTTCGTCTATCGTTCAAATTCTAGGACTTCTGCGGACTAGGAACATTTTTTTAGAACCTTCAGATAATATTTTATGCATTTTTTTTAACGTTTCGTGTCAATCTGATGAGTATTCGTATTTATACAGTCACTAAATATACCGTAACAATTGTCTGCAAGTATTTTTTGTCATTACGTCGTCACTCTGCCGCAAACGTGCTGCCATCTATAAGTCGCGGCAACAGACCGTACCAAGGCTTAGCGAAATGTTTTCATAGCAAATGAATATCGAGTTTTAACAAGTTTCTCAGGATTAATGTCTCAATAAAGTAATTTATTTCGAGGCTCACCACTGTGAACTTCCAAAACAAACTATTTATTTTGCTTATAATTGATTATATGTTATATATATATATATATATATATATATATATATATATACTGCGAGTTCAGAGCGGGTCGTTACCACAACGCCGAAATACCACAACGCCGAACGTACAATAACACCGAATACCATAACGCCGAATGCCAAATTGACCGCAACGCCGACAGCTAGAAAACTGCTGTGTACCACAGCGCCGAAATACAGTAACGCCGAAAAATGTTGCTGCGGGGCTGGGGGGCCACAGGAGTAAAATTAAAAACAACTGAATGAATTTGTGTGCTAGCCTTACCTAACCTAACCTTTGTGGCAGTCCTGCAATGACATTTTTCGGGGTTAATGTATTTCGGCGTTGTGGTAATTCGGCGTTGTGGTACACAGCAGTTTTCTAACTGTTGGCGTTCTAGTCAATTTGGCATTCGGCGTTATGGTTTTCGGCATTATTGTACGTTCGGCGTTGTGGTGCGTCCCCGTTCAAGAGCTCGTCATGTGCCCGACGTGTGTGCGTGCGTGCGTGGCGCAGGCGTGGGCGTGGCTTGTGTGACGTCACGCGCTTCTCTGATTGGCTGAGCGCACCTGCGTCTCTCACTCCATGTGCACTTCCGAAATACGCGGCCGGAGTTAAGGTCAAGGTCATCAAGTCGGTGGCCAGGGTCAAGGTCAAGGTTATCAAAGACAGTGGTCGGGGTCAAGTCAAATGTTAAAAAGTAATGTTTATGAAAATAATAATTGTGCCGTGACGTCACAATCCAAGATGGCGGCCTAAAATCCCATTCCACGAACTGGCACCAGAATCTTTTTGGTTTAATGCTATCTTTACACAAATTATTTTTTTATTGAAGGTTTTTGTAATTTAAACCTTAGACTAGTGGCTGGTTTTCATCACTTTATATATTAGCATGTACAAATAATACCTCAGTGCATACAGCCTACGCACACACATACGTGCACACATAAATACCTATATACAACATGAATTTCACACAGTGTTAAACGTTTTCCTCTCCAAGTAAATATGCTTAAAACTCAATTAAGTTCTCCACAAAATGCTTAGTCTAATCCCATTAACAGACACATGGACTTAATGCATTGCTGATAGTGAACAGGACTATGCATCTTACTTAATTTTCAATCGTTCATTATTATATTACCGCAGGTAACATTTTAATTAAGGAAAAAAATACAGTTTAATGCCCTTCCTGCAGTGTATCACGTATATCTCGCAGCCGACATATGTCTAATGTAAGTATTATATCTTCAACTGTAAGTGGCAAAGCTGGAATGTAATTCAAATTGTAATACTATTTGATGACATGTATAAGAAATTATTTGGTTTGATTTAAAAAGGTGTCTTAAAACTGCAGCTCTTATAACGATAGGAAAATCGTAGAAGAGGACACTTGTATAACAAAGTTAAAGTAACACTTAATGGGTTCAAACACAGCAATTCTTGCAAATTAGTTGGCTAGAGAATTATCTAACATTGTTAGAGATGTTAGATGTACTGAGATATTTATTCTGTTTAAAAATTATATATATTATATTAGTTGGTTAATAGAATTTAACGCAAATATTGGTGACGTATTTTTAAAGTAAAAATGTGCAAAATTACATTTATTTTTATTTTGATACTAACAAAATTTTAAGCTTAGGTAAGAAAGTAAATTTTCGCGAAATAAATTTATGACAAATTATTCAAGCTTTTCCTTAGTAAAATAGAATTAGAATTAATATTTTTTTTTGTAGAAAACATAATAAACTTGAGATTTAACTTGTAGGATTAATAATTTTCTTTTAATATTTGTTAAATGTTAATTTTTTTGTATACAAGTCTAGGACCATAAATATCCTTAGTCCCTTAAGGGTATTTTAGTTCCTACTTTATATTTATATACATATGTATAGAAACCATATATTGACAACGAAACCTTTGCTATAATTTATTTATTTCAAACATTGGTGGGTTTTTTCACACTTGTTAATTTTGATATAATAAGATGACATAAACTACATGATAAACTGAACACAAACTATCATTTTACAACATATTGAAACACAGTCTACGTGTTGAAGTTTTAGAATTTGGTGGACCAACGTCAGATTTTTTTATACTCTATGCATTCCTTTTTTTAAATATTTTTCTGGCCAGTAAAGCAAGTTTAACACCAGTCAGATTATGTAAGATCTATTTAAAAAATTATAATATATGTATATATATTCTACTAAATATGTAACTAAAGCCCCAAGTATCAAACATTCCAATTTTGTATATCAAAGGATATATGTTTTTCCTTATGAATTTTTGGTTTCAAATGTATGCTAACCAAAATTAATACACCAGGTAAAGTAATCTAAATGTGTAAATACTGATAACCTTTGTAGAATTTATTAATATATAACTAAGGAAAATACGAGCGTTGTAGAATAATAAAAGTAAATAATATTGTTTCTCTATAAAGGAACCAAGAAAAATTTGGGATGTGTTCACTTGTGAAAAATTATGCAAAATATTATATTTACCTCGTCACTAACAGTCTAGCTTAATTCCTGTAAGTGACATTGACATATAAAAATAAATTTCATTTGTATATGTCTAAAATATACAATACTTTTGAAAGGAAACTACTATTCCCTTGATAGTGTTTTATTCCAAGATATTATTTTATATATTTTAAATAAATTTATAGTTTTCCTTTCACTTTATTATATAAATAACAGGTGACACCTTCTAATTTCATGCAGGATTCTCCTGTTCCTATTTTGTGGACATTTCACGCAGAGACGCAATGTTTTGGTTCAAAACGCATACAAAACTTGATCGGCAATGTTACAGTACCACGTTTAAAAACTTCAAAAAATAATAACTTTAATTCTTGAATTTAAATTTATTGATGATTGTAGATATCTAACATTTATTTTTATAGGTAAAAAAATCATTTACAAGTTTTTTCAGAATTTGAAACACATTTTTTTGAATCTTAATATAAAATTTAAGACTATTTTTGGTTTTATGCAAGTAAGGAAGCTACATAATAATTTTATAATAAAGATTAGCATTTATAGCTGGTGAAGAATGTGTTAGAGAAAGTTTTAAATATATGACGCATTTTTATTCATAATGTGTGATTTTACACTATTGTGGTTGTAATAAATAATTCCATTGACACATAATTAGTGACCAATAAACAATACTTAAAACTATATTAGCCTTAACATTACTTTCTTTACACCAAATACATATGTTTTTTTTTATTATTGATACCTAAGGCAGTTTTATGTTTTCTTTATTACTTAACATTCAAAAGCAAAAATAAACACTGCTCTCATATTTTCTTTTAAGAAACACCCCAAATTTAATTTATTTTTAGAAGTTAAAAAATAATAAAGAGAAGCACAAAATTTGGCATACACAATAAAGATGCACGTTTTACAATTCTATAAACTATGGAAGTCATAGTAAATAAAAATAATATTTTATTTTTATTGTTTTGTTAAAAACAAGAAGGAATTAGCTGCTACTTATTAGAGGATATGTCGCTAGAGGAAAGATCTGAAAATGCTTTCATTTAAATTGTAAATGTGGTATTGATCTGAAATATGCACACGAAAACGTGCTTGCCGGCTAATCGTACGCCATTGGCGTCGCAAAAACGACGGGGAAAAGGTCATAACCAATGAGAAACCGACATTTAACACTCTTCTCTTCGATTGGTCAACATGGCGAGATAATGCGCCGAGTCCCATGATTCATGCCATTTTTTGTCCCCTCGCAGACGCAGGATGATCAGAGCAGAATGGAAAAAGAGGAGAAGTGGGGTGAGGGTCAGTGTACTGCCCGAAGGGGGAAGTCGGGATAGGACGCAGCGTAGATAAAGGGATAATAAAGGGGGAGGGAAAGTTGAAGGGGGAAGGGATGCTGTGATCTATCATTGCATCGGAGAAATTTCTCCCCTTTCTTGCTGAGCATATCAATTCTGACAAAGCCAAGCCCGTAAATTAAACTGTTGGGAAGGCGGGCTGTGAGGGACAATCCCCCCCCCCCCCTGCATGAGGCACGAGGGAGTCTCGTACTCAGGGCTCGCCACGTAATCCTTACAATGAAACGTCCTTATTTTTAAAGGAAAAAATTACATTAATTCCTTAGTATCGTCTCACTGTTACTGTGCTGTTTCCAGAACCGCAAAAACGGCCAAAATCCTTTCCCCTTAATTTCGTATAGCAAGTGACCTTTTTCTAACCAGCGGTAATTAATTGAATGCTTTGGTACAATTTAGACGAAATAATTTGCGTATCAACAAAATCTTATTTATTTAACTTTTTATTTAAGAACAAACGAAATATTAAAGAGTGGAAAATATTGATAAAACCATGAAAATGATTAACTGCATTTTTTTGATAACAGTTAACTTGAAGTTCATAAAAATTATACCTATTAGTGATTAAAAGTGTACATTCTCTTCAAAGTAAACCTACAAATGATACTCTGGAAATATTAAATACATAGGCTGGTTTGTCTTAAGTTATCTTTCTCGGCTATGAATTAGAGTTTTTTTTTTTTTGTAGTTTGTTTTTGCTGGTTGGGTTATCAAACTGTTACTATTCTTGCAGCTTCATTTCAGATTACGAGAAACATTTATTAATCTTTTAAGTAGTACTTTACAAAGCTTGTTTTTCTGAATGCAATTATTGGGGCCTGCTGCACATATTTCTGCAGGAAAAACATATTAGAAAGTTTTTTTTTGTGTATTCTATAACTAATATGCGTTATTATTTAAATCTAAAATCACGAGATGAAGCTAGATGTCTCAGATAAATTATAAATTGGGTCTCGTTTCACAACAAACAAAATTGTTACATTTGATATGGATTTAAATTTTATAAATATTGAAAAAATTAAAAATATTTTGATTAAAGATATAAACTATGTGTGAAATATCTTGCTGTTGGATTAAAGAAGTAGTGCAGACATAATTCTTGTTAAATTCATCTGATATAATGGAGCTTCATTGTGCGGAATTTGATTTCAATAGAGCATAAAAAAAAGTCGTATTCGTTAAATTTTAGTGAATGCGTCCTCAGAACAACCTAAGAATTAATAAAAGTACAGACACCACATTAAAAACAATTAAAAGAAAATATTTTTGAAATCAGTAAAGAAACAAAGTCATTTTAACTGTTCGGTCTATATTGCTCTTTTTACTGAGCAGCTAGGAATAAAATAGGCCGATATCAAAAATTTGATTAATATTTTCAGATTTTAAAGGCAGTAGTGTATGAACAGGCATACTGGGACAATGTGTATCTTAAGTGCCTACGATTTGGTGGCTGCTCACGCAAACAGTTCCTTGCATTTTCGTCACATAATAAAAATTCACTCTCAACGTGCTAAAAAAAGAATAATTTTAATAATAAAATAATAAAATGAAAAACTTTTTAAATTTTTAAAATAAATTTAAAAAAAAATCATATCAAGGTCCATGTCCCCGTTTGGACCCCGACAATGCCAAAATTTAGTTATTGAGTAAACATTTAGTAAAATATTCGGTTAACAATAAATAATTAAAATTTAATTTTAGAAAGTTTAGAAAAATTTACGCCATGGACTTCGTAGATCGCGGTTCGCTTCCTCAATAAAAATTTTAGGTCCTATGCGTGTAAATCCAAGCGACAACGTAAACGAAAATTTTAGCAAACATTTTCCATTTCCATTTGGACGAACAAATAAATCATCCTCACAACGAGCATGGACACTATACAAGGCAGCTGCCTGGCTGAGTAAATATGTTACTCGATGTCATTATGCCTATAATGAGGGCTGTATTCGGGGCATCTTGTGACTACAACCACAAGCATATAGGCCAAGCATATGGGGAATTCTTCTTTGATACTTGACATTAATTTAAACGAAGTCATGATCAATGTTGAGCATATAGGACGCGAATCTCCGAACCGGCATAAAGTGATTTCCTTGACGAATACTTTAAGGTGTTTATTAGAACGTTAGCGCAAATTCTACAAATTACAAGGTCAACGCTGCATAAAATATTATAATTATTCACAAAAAATATTCGAAAAAAAATTCCTATACAGATCATTCTGAAAACAATGAAATAACCGAAAGACTGTAAAACATTAAGTCATCCTTGAAAGGTGTAGATTACTATTATAAATGAGTATATACAGCAATAATCGCCTGGCACTCGTACGTTAAAAATAAATTTAAAATTTATATTCTACCATATTATCTGCTAATAAGACTTTCTTTTTGAAATTTTCGTAAATTTTTAATATGAAAGTTTGTAATAAAACATATTAAATATTTTTTTTTAAATATTGCATGAAAGCCGTACATGAAATGAAGCCTCTATATTATTTTTAATAAAAGTTCATAAATTTCATTTTAAGAAATAACTATTTACAAAAGGAGCTGAAACAAATATTAACGAACGTGGCTTGCAGTTTATACGCGATCACTATAAGGAAATGGCAACACATCTTTAACAACTATGTTACGAAGCATCCTTCTATTATGTAAGAGATTATACAAGGTTCCATTGAAATTGAGTAAATTTATGGCACTTACAAGCCTTCTGATGCAATAATCGATACATTTAGCGCATACCACACATCAATAATGGCATAGCATTTAGAATAATATAAGAGCAATTACGAGGGTACGAGCACAAAATCCTAAAGTGTAATGCAGGACCATACGCAGTGACAAATATATTCATATTAAACATGCGCCTCCAAACCATGTGGCGTACTTTACTAAATTACCTGACGAGCACAATTCCAGAGTGAAGGCTAACTGACTCCACCAAGAAAGTTTATACACTAATTAATAGAGACCTGAAAAATTCGCGGATTCATTTCGTGTTATGCTAAAATTCAAATAATTATACCTTAGAGATGCTTCTGCCATTTGTTCACTGTTGATCTGGAGGACTGAGGGCCAATTAGAGACCCTCACTCATAGAAGGGCCGAATCACAGGCCACCCAGTCGAGACGACTCACAAGTCAGCAGCCAATGAACAGTTGGCATTTGCCCGAGTGTGTAGAGTGTATTGGAGTCTATCCTGAAGGTCATTGAACCCGCGAATTTTTCCGGTCTCTACTAATTAAGTTTCGTTCCATCTAATGGCGCAGCGGCGTATTTGGCAACGTGGCCTGCGCACTGGCTACCCACTGTTCGGGTTTCCGTTCTCGCTAATGGTTGAGTTCTTTTTATGATTTAATTTTTGACGTGACAACGTCTAATAAATCGATGAACGCCGGCTGCACGCACGAAAAAGTGTCCCGTAACGCACATTTTCCCGTTACGCTGTGTCCCGTTACGCTCATTGTACGCTTGCGCCGCATCTATCTCTCTTCCACTCGATTGGAACAACCATTGATTTGACTTTTTCGAGGCACATTAAACTTGAAACACTCCCATTCGTTTCCTACTTTTCCTATCATCGTCCTATCCTTAACAGAATAACACAGATTGGAAGAAGTTAAATAGCAAACATGTATAAAAGTTATAGTTAAAATAATCTCTTCGTTAAAGTAATAAACATATTTGAATTAATGAGTGCAAATAAAAGTAAAATTATCAATTAAATTGTAGATTTCATTTCACTCCTTCTTTGTATACATACAAAATAGTGATAATACAATAAAAATGATTCAATTTTATTCATAAAAGTATGCAATCATCTCATCAATGTTTTGTTATGACGTTGTAATGTTAAACTATCGTCTGTAAACCGACTTTACAGACAACCATTTTTTTTTAAATTTATTTTACATGACTTGATATTGAATTTATAGTGATATGTTAATCAACCAAATATAAAATAATGGTATAGTAATAAATACTGCTAATGATAACCAAAAGTTTGGATTTTCATTAATATATTTGGTTTTACAAACAATAACTTGGATGATAATTATCAACAAAATATTGAAAGAATTGGTTTTTGGCATCTTCCACAATTAACAAAATATGATTATTTAAAGTAACAACTTTGTTGAAGTAAATCTGTTGGAAAACATTTTTTTTTTATTCATTCGATAATAAACTGGCACATTTGTTCAAAGTTGCAGAGAAATAAGAATAATGAAACTGTAGAAAAATTATATACACTATTGGAGTAAGCAGAATAAGTTACCCCATTATCCTTTTCAGTGGACACCAAAGAAACTGATAGAAACGCAACTGCTCAGGTAAGATCAAAACCGATTTCAACCAAATATTTTGTAACTGTTTAAAATGAATATTTTAAAACTTTTAATTGCAGTTTAATGTCAAGATTTATTAGAATTTTTATTTATACCTTTTATTAATATATCCATATTTTTTTTATTATTCAAACAGTGTACCTAATATATTTCAAGTAATATCTAATAAATTATGTTTTAGTAAATATAATAAAGTTATTAATATTTATTTCAATAGTGTTTGTAAGCAGTACACTTATAACTATAGTAATTTTAGCTATGAAAAAAAAGCGTACTCGTATTATTATTTATTTTAAAACCATATATACAATATTTTCCACTTTAACAGTAGACAATAATTATTTTGAAAAAAGTGTTTATAGATTTTGCTTGTTTATAAATCCTGCCACATAAGTAGATCCTGCTTGATTAGATTCAGAGATACGACATCAATAATACAAAAAAGACCGCACTTTTTCAACCTTTTTGCGGTTGAATATAGAAAAATGGTAAAGGTTAAAATATGGTATCAAATCATTTCCTGCTCAGTCTGCTACTTTCACTTTAGTTTGCTTATATATATATATGATTTATTACTATAAATATTAACGTGCCCCCGTTTCACTGCTTTTGAGATCGAATTTCGAAAACTGTAAAAATTATCTACGTTATTTATGCTTAGATTCTTACATACAACTTTGTTTGCTATTGAGATATGAGTTTTTATGATTAAACAAAGTTCACTCCCTTTTCATGCCCTTAAAAGACGAAATACGTAAAAGGTACAAAATACAATTTGTAACTCTTTCTTCTTAATGTTTATTCTTAATTTCTAACCCTTAGATCTTTTAGATTCAGATATGTGCAATTTTTTTCAACCAAACTTAACCCCTTTACCACCCCTTGGGGTGGAACCTTGCAAATAATTTAATTTATTATTATTTTTACCATTTAATTACGGATAACGTATTTAGTTTCGGAGATGCGATTTTTTAATAAATCTAACATACCACTTTTTACACCATTAAATAACGAATTTTATTAAACCAAAAAAATCAATACATTATCTAGATGCAAGTTTTTTTGTTTCTAACTTCGTATTCTAACTGAATTTGAAATGTCAGTTTTTTTTTAAACCACACCTTAGGTTTTGAAATTCGCAACTGGTAAAATTGTAGTTGCAATTATTGTATGTACCCAAAATAATTTACTATTATTAATTTAATTCGAGAGGATGTATATATATATATATATATATATATATATATATCTTAAACCATAGATGCCATTTTTAAATTCTTGGGGGTTGTTTTTCGCAAAATTATAAAATTGTGGTTGGTTGATTTAGTATGTTTATTATTGGTATACATTTATTTATAATGCTTTAAATAATTATACGTTAAATTTATTTATCTTAGAACCATATTCACACACTTTCCCCACCTTAGGGCTGGAATTTCGCAAATTGGTAACATTGTGGTAAATTTCTTATGTTTAATATTGGTACCCAATCACATTAATTACGCTTAATTAAATTCGGTGATATTATTATTAATCTTCCATATATACTTACCCCTTTTTCAACCCTTAGGGGTTGATTTTCGCAAAAATTAAAATTTTTGGTTTGATGTTTGCGTATGTCAGTTGTTAGTACCAAATGTATTTTCTTTAGCTTGATTAGTTTCACAGATATAATCAACTATCTTAAAATCATTTTTACCCCTTCTTCGCCCCCTTAGGGGTGGGATCCTGTAATAATAAATATTAAATTTTTCAAGTTAGCAAAAAATTTGCTAATAAAAAACTTCATTAAAATCCGTCAAGTAGTTTTCGATTGATGCTCGAACAAAACAAACAGACAAACAGATAAAAATTTTATAAACTATATTTTTGAGTTTTCAATTATGTAAATAGCTTTTTATAATATTTTTTTCACCATTTCATCCAATGTACTTACAGATTTTTTGCCTCCAACAGTTTTATTATTAGTATAGATTAAAGACTGAAAAAACATATTTTGTTACATAAGATTGTTAGTATAAGCCATTCTCTTGTATGTGTTGCAAAAAAAATTATTTGGACTATAAGTTAAATTAAGGTATTTTTTTTGCTTAAATTTACAAAAAATGCTTTAATTAAGAATACATACAAAATTATCAACCAAATATTTCATTCGAATTGGTTAAGAATGGTTTTGATAATGAGTGTGGTGGTAGAAATATAATGCGCTAAAAATTGTATCTTATAAGGACGTAGTATGACACATTGGTTAAAAAGGTAAAAAAAAAAAAAATTAAGGGTTTATCGTCACCCAGCTCTGCATAGAAGCTTAGGGTGGCAGGGGTGGGGGATCTCGGTCAGCGGCAAGACTAGGGACTCGCATTCGACAAGACCTGGTTTCGAGACCTGGTCCGGCTTTTGTGTTTTCTATGGTGTCCCGAAATGGTTCCAGACAAGTGTGGAGGTTGTTAGTGTCAATAGGCCATGGCAGCTTTCTTCACCACTTCTTTGTTCCGTGTTCTGTGTCTGAAGTTCTCGCTGCCAACGACATGTTTAAGCCAAATAAAAGAATAAGGTGAAGAAACTTTCTTTCCTATAGTGGACTTAGAAACGATTAGTATGAATTAATGATATCTGCTGGAATAAAAACAAAGCTATGTTCGACGAATTTGCGCGGGGTTTCTAATAGCTTCATGATCCAACGTGGAGAACAATAGTTTAACAGTGTTGCAAAGTAAATATAAATTATTTAAATGTTTTATGAAATGGCCTTTTCGTTACAATTTACTACGCCGACAAGTACAATAACCAATAACTTATTGACGTAAGACTCTTCGGTTGCTATCTTCGGTGGTTCGCTTCGAATATCGTCCCGCTGACGTCAGACCCGAGGTTGCAGGTTTTGACTTGATGTAAGCTTTTGGACATACGCCATTGCTAAGCACATGTATGTCTGTAGAAGAAAACTACAAAAACCCAAAAGACAAAAACACAAATTAAGCAAAAAATTGCTGTTGTCAACAGGATATAAACACCACATAATATTCCATAATGTTTTGGAAAACTATTGTGTTTGTTTCGTCTTTTTCGTTTTGTCGTGTTTTTGTCTCGTTTCAACTTTTGTGCTGAATTGTTTTTTGTTTCAATATTTTTGTGCTGTCATCGTTTGTGGGTTTTTTTTCGTTCTCTTATTCCATTTTTCTTTGTTTTTCTTTGTTTGTTGACCATATTCCTGTTATGGAATATTATGTGGTGTTTATATCCTGTTGAAAACAGCAATTATTTGCTTAATTTGTGTTTTTGTCTTTTGGGTTTTTTGTAGTTTTCTTCTACAGACATACATGTGCTTAGCAATGTCGTGTGTCCAAAAGCTCACATCAAGTCATGCACTCTCATTGCACAAATCTTTCAAAGATAATAAGTTGTAGGTTTTGTTCTGTGTAACCTGTGTTTCGGAGGTCGCGTCGCGTCGCCTTAAGCAAGACCCGCGATGCCTTACTGACGTCATACGCATGCGAATTTGCATTCAATTCATCACAATATCACGGGATTTCATTTATTTATTTGACTGAAAACATGTAATTAGTGGTTTTCATCACAGTGGCTTACGCCGTGAGTGGTTGAATACGCGTGCGCATGCGTGCGTGCGCACGAGGACTGTGCAGATTGCTTGGAGCATTGTGGCGCGAAGTGCAGCAAGGGTGGTGTTCAGTGGGACGGGCCCTGCATTAGCGCCCGAGCGACCCTCCACAGCGTCTCGCATGGGAGGGTGTTTATGGCGTCATTCCCCCCCCCCCCCCCCCCCCCCGCCGGGGCAGCTTTTCAAACCATCTCCCTAGCTCAACATCCATTTCATTCCCAGAAGAATTTCGGCCCTTCACTTAGCTGCTAGCTGCCCTAAGGGGGATGGTACGATACAACAAAAAAAGGATGATTAAATTTCAAACACTTGGGAGAATCATGAGCTTTTAAAGTAGCCCTAGCACAGATCCGTAGACCATGTTGAAAATGTTGCCCGCCATTTTGATTTTTTTTTTGCATCATGCTTCAGTGCTGGCGGACCTCTTGAACGTCGCCACGTTTCTTCCCGCGGTGTGCATGCAAAGGTTTGTTAGTGGAGACAATTTTAACGAAAAGGTCTTTAGTTTATGCTTGTTAAATTTTATTTCTCGTGATAGAAAAGTTAAAAAAAAATTAATTTTGAGATTCTATCTTGGCTTTCTATGCTGAGCCACGTCAAAGTGGTACATCTTACCAACGTTTTGCTGTACATTACAGTAGGCATATTCAGGATTGAGAAATAAAATGATAAATTTGATTCAAAATTCTGGAATGACTACCTACTACAATGCAGATTCAAATGTGGGTACAATCTACAATTCGACTTGAGTAGTATAGTTTGGTATGTTTTGGCCTAATGTATTTCTTATGGGACTACGATTTTGGTGGCTTACTCGGTTGTGGCTTGTCAGTCGTAATGATTCGGCCATGTTCGGGCGTTTTCGCCTCTCGATGCCTATGATCAGGACATAGTCGACCATCTTCGGCAACATTCGTCTTTCTTTTCCGCAATCCTGCATGTGCAGTCCCACAAGGCAGCATTTTGGGGCCAGTTTTATTCAATATTTATATCCATGATATGCCTAAGCCCGCACACCGATCAGTTCAGTTTGGCTGCTACGCGGACGATACGGTATTGTTTAGCAGATCTAGTATTCTAGAACTCGCAGCAGACAGATTGCAAACCGCGTTAAATTCAATAGAACAGTGGTGCACAAAATGGCGAATTAAGGTAAACCCTACTAAATCAGAAGCTATAGTTTTTACGCGTAAACATCTCCCGCCACTCGAAGATAGACCACGACTAACACTTTTCAATGAGCAAATTCCTCACAAAAATGTTGTTAAATATTTAGGCGTGCACATGGATAGGAAACTACTATGGCGCGATCACATAGAGGCGAAAAGAAAAACAGCTTTCACTAGGCTCATGGCCCTCTACCCCGTCATGAGCAGACGTTTAGGTAGCTCAGTTAAAAACGGAATAATAATTTATAACGCACTAATAAAACCAATAATCACGTATGCAGCGCCGGTGTGGGTAACAGCAGCGGAATCTCACTTAATCAAGCTACAGAGAATTCAGAATAAGAGTATTCGTATTGCGACAGATGCGCCTGTGTATTGCCCCGTAAGGGCTATGCACAGAGAGCTCAAACTCAAACTTTTAAAACATAATTATTTCCGAACTGCGCAAAAATTCTATGATAAATGTGCCATAAGCAGAAATCCATATATTTCATCACTGAGCGAACAAGATCCAGAGTTGCATGGAAAATATAAAATGCCAAATTAAATCTTGGCTCACAGACCTCCGTAGTGTGCTGTGGCTGGCTGAGCGATCGGCCAATCAGTCTCCCGCGAGTTGAAACTTAAATTATAGACATTAATGAATAATTAGCTAATTCAAAATGGTCCGAAGCACGCAGGTGTAGGTTTGGCTCCCGGGAGTTCCACTGCCTGTGCTGTTAGGGCTGACTCCCTATGCACGATGGGCATGGCCCGCCTGGCAGGCTTCACCTCCAGTGCCGGTTGTGTTTCTGAAAGACATGGGATTTTGAATTACAAGCTTGCAACAAATACCAAAATGCGAATAGGTCTTGACTTAATTCACCTGTAACTTTATACACCGACAGTTCCTCTATATTTAACTAGTAGTATAGTAGTAGATATTAGAGATTTGTAAATTAGTAATAAGTCATAGATACTAAGTAATAGTCATCAAAAATATATATTTCTATAATAATAATAAAAAATCTAAAATAAAAAAATAAAAAAATTTAAAAAAATAAATTTTTAGTTCTTATTTTAGTTTTATCTTAAGCACTGCACGTCCATCCCTGAATTGGGTGTTTGCATATTTCGTAACGAAATGCCTAGTTTGTAAGTCATTTATCTTTTTTCTGTCTTAGTTTCTTAGTTTTTTAGGTGCTGACTGGCGGCGGAGTGAGTGGTCAGTGCAACCACTCACCACCAGGGGCGCTTGCGTCCCTGGTCACTAAATCCAGTACTGGACAACTGGAAAAGCGGACCACGAGTCCAAGTGCCCAACCCCCGCATGGTAGACTCTTTTCTACTCTGTCCAACTCTTCATCCAGACCATCCTCTGTCTCCTGTAAATTCCTACACGTAATGCAAGCCAATTTGCATCCCGCATGAATGTGCCCAGGGTTTTCCCTGTGTCTATGCAGGTTTTACCTTGGCCCAACCTATCTCTAGATATAGTCTAGATTTGAGAGTGAGGGGAGTTAGTCATGGCGCCAATCGCTGCCATGGCTGGCCAATCTCCTCCTAGCACATGATGCATGCGACCCTCTCCCTGCATGGCTAATCCCAGCATGACTAGGCGTATAGGCTTCGGCCTGAGACACACCTAGGTCCCTCCCCTAACCCGGAGCCCTTCAAAATACAGTTATTTTTAGTTAGGTTAGAAAATAAAAAAAATCCTGCATGTGCTAGTGTTGCCTGCGTGGCGCAGTATATCGTAAATAATCTTTTTTATCGGTATTTATTTGGATGTTCATTGATGTACTTTGATGAGATTGAAGATGCATGTTTATGTTATTTAATTTACTACGGTGAGTTTGAAGATTTATATTGATTTACGAAGATGTTTGCGAAGTTTCACGCGGATTTACAAAAATATTTGTTTAGCTTAATTTGGATTTACGAAAATTATTACGAATTTGATCAATGATAGTAAATGGTCGTCCTAATGTACGTCGTGTTTGTTGAATATGTGTCCAAATGTGCATCAATTTAGTTAAATGTGCGTTATCTCTGATGAATCTGCGTTTAAATGTGTGTCCATATTGTCGAATGATCGTCCAACTGTGGGTCCTTTTGATGAATGTGCAAACCATTGTGCGTTCTTTTGATGAATGTGTGATTCAATGTGTGTCCTTGTAATAAATGTTAGTTCAAATGAGTGTAATATTCAGTCTCATCTTAGTACATCAACAAACATCCGCATAAATCGCCTTACTCTTCATTGGACTTCAACGAGCATCCACGTAAAACATCATATTCAGCTTTGTATATTCATATAAAATTTCGCAATCATTTTTCGTTAATCGATGTAAATCATAAAACTCATCATAGTTTACTATCAAACATAAACATAAACCTAAATCTCATTGTAGTACATCATATTGTTTGATAGTTTTATAAAGTATCTGCCTTATTTGGAGGATATAAAATGAATGTCTAAAAGTAAAAAAAAATCACCTTCTTAACAAAATTGATTTTTAACAATGGTCTTAGCCAATAATGAATCACCCATTAAACATTTACATGTATAAAGTGAAGTAAATTTTAAAAATAAAATTATTTGTCAGCTATAACTTTGATGGTTATTTATTAGAAATATTTCATTCATATTTTGTTTGAAAATTATATGTTTTACGTGTAATTAACTTTCAGTAATTGACGTTAAGAATAATATATTTAAAAATTTTGTAAAATTTACAACCTCATTATATTTAATTTCCCTAGTTAAATTTTGTTTTCTAAAGGAAAGACAGTTGACCTTCTTGCGAAGATAGTCAATGCACAATATATTTTACGTACTTATGTTCTCCTTCATAAAAAATATACATTTTTTAAAGTACTATACAACTGATTGCAATTGACTGAAGTTATTATTTCATACAAGATCTTGAAATTCAGCGGTTTGGGCTAGTTAGATTATGATAGCACTCTGAGATATTCGGCCTAAAGAGACTAGTTACAAGTGGTATAAATATGCCCATAAAATATATATATATATTATTTTCAGGCATCTTTGTTTTCAAATGTATCCATGGATCCATAAATGAGAAAAAATTCTTTGGTTTTACATTTTCTATTGTTTTACAATAGTTTCATGAAAATAATAATTACTAGCCACAGTCATTTTGGATTTATAAAAGGTTTACAAAATTTTAAGCTAAGAAATTAACCAATTTTATGTAAGCCTTTCGTTTTTTTTTAAATTAATGTCTATCTTTATGAAAGAAAAATATGGTTCAGAATCGTATCTTTATGTATGTGTTGCAATCCTCAATCGAATATTTCCAACATTAATATATTTTTAAGAATTAAATAAGTAGTACACATACTTGCCTGTTTTTATATAACTATTCAAACAAGTAAACTGTTTTTAAATTGTAAAATTTCGTTTATTTCAGCAAATATGTTTCAGTGCATAACTTATGATTCACAATTATTAAAAAAAACTTACATAAATAACCAAAAAATATATTAAACGTTTATAAATTAAGATTTTTTTTAGGACAAAAGTTTCGCTTTTTTATCTTATTTTGGTTTGATAACATGCCACATAAATCAATAAATTATATTTTTAACAAGCAAGTATTTTTAAACACATGTTGGTAAATTAGATAAAAACCAATAACTGATTCACACCTTAGTAAAATATTTGTGTTTTATATATATATATATATATATATATGAGTGTGTGTGTGTGTATTTCGTGTGTGTATATATACATACACACGAAACATATATACAATTTTTAATTGTTAATTTAACCATTCTAGATTAACAGCTACGAATTATATCAATTTATGTAAGACAATTCTGAAGAAAAAAAGTAATCAGCTAACAAAACTAATCTTTAGCAAGGTGACAAATAAAAAAACCGTCTAACGACAAAAAAAAATCCTGAGAACAGGCAATCTAACACAAGATATACACTGATACAGTATGCTAACACAATTGTTGCGGTGTTTTGGTATCTGTTATGTTATATAGTCTTCAGACACAACAATAGACTAAAGCTTGATATTCCCATATTGACATTTTAATTTACGGAGCTCAGATAGAAATATAACAATTCGTACAATAACTGGTCATTAGTCATAACTCGCTAAAATTCCTGGGATTTCTCGGGCTTTGATCACAGTAAAAAAAATCTTCATTTTTTTAAATAGGTTTGTTTTTATATGTGTATGTATAAATATTAACAAATTAAAAGCAAAACCAACATTTCCAAAATAATTTTACTAGGTTGTCTTTTCTTGTGGGAAAATTTTTATGCCATTTAAATCAATAATCATATGATGAAAATTTCTTACTTGATATTGTTTAAAAAATATTTTTTTGTACTAACAATGTGTAATTCAAACTGGAGATAAAAACAAATACTGTGTGAAACTATCAGCAAAATAGTGTAGAAACAATATAAAGGCATACGAAATATTAGACGCATATTTTTCAAAGAGGTCGCACGTTTAACCAAGTTAACGCACATTTAGACGCATATTCAACAAGAACGACGTACATTACAACGCACATTTACCATATTCATTGATGAAAATTGTAATAATTTTCGTAAATCCAAATAAATCTTCACAATCATCTTTGTGATCCTCGTGTAACTTCGCAAAGATCGTCGTGAATCGTTGCCCAAACAATAACAAGTTGTTATGAATTAAAAATATAATTTTTAGTCAATATTTATTTTACGCGTTTTTTAACTGTTTCTTCTTCCCTCTGAGATGTGAATTTTGATTTCTGAGCATAGCGACTGCGATAGTTTAATTATCGTTAAACTGAGATACGTATTTTTACTTGAATATGCTATAGGTATATTACAGGTTAATTCCTAGCATAAAAAAATTATTTTCTGAGAAAACATAATTTAAAGAAATTATTTAAATAATCTCAGTAATGTTCGTTTATCCATATAATTTTATTAATGTACTATAGTAACCCCATACTAGTCTCACGCAATTTCAGAGTATTGCTGATATTGCACCATTTAAAGAAAAATATGTAATATTTCCCAATATTTCTTCCAAATAAATAGGCACAATATATTGTCAGGTGTATAAAAAAATTTATTCATAACATAACCGTTTAAGAATGATATTTGATATGCTATGCGTAAGAATTTTTTTAATGTTTAGTATATATTAAGAATTTGATTTTATATTTATCCTTTAAGTGTGTTAGAGGATATTTTTAACCTTGATGATATCTCCCTTACCTCATTTCCATTTGATGAGGTAACCAATTAAGAAAACTAAGAAACACGCAACAATGTAATTTTTATCAATATTATGCCATTGTTTACGCTTAAACGTTCATTAATTTTGGTTATAAATATGCTCAGAATAATTAAATAATTTATTTTTATTACATTTTTAATTACACCTTTATTTTAAATACAGAGTACAGTTATCTAATTTCTTATCTATTATATTAGTTGATTCTTAATTATTCTGAGAATTACTTAAACATAATTTCTAATTTTTTTTACTCCTCTCTTCTTTACCCGACACGAATAACTATGTTAAAATTCATAACTACAGATTAAGTAAATATATCAATAACCTTTCATCAAATAAAACCAAACTCATTCCTACTTTTTACCATGGATGTAAAATACAAAATAACTATAAAAACTTAATTTACATTGAATTTAAATTCAGTTTGCCAATACTGATTTAGTGAATTGAAATGATTTCTTTAATATTATTCACCCCTTTAACAATTTAAGAGGTGTTGTTTCGGAGAACGTTGAATAAGAGAAGGTAATTTAAGTTATGTGAATTAATTGTTGCCAATATCTTATCATAATTTGATTTATCAGAATATATTATTTTTTAACGTTAAAATCTTTACCAGTAGTTTTTTTTTCGTCATTTCATCCAATATACAGTGTTTTTACCCCGAGCAGTTTTATTAATAGCTAGAGACCTGAAAAATTCGCGGATTCATTCGGTGATAGGCTAGAATTCAAACACATATACCTGTTAGATAATTTTGCTATTGGTTTACTGTTCATCTGGACGAATCTCAACCAGTTATAAACCCTCAACCAAAGAAGGGTCGAATCACAGACAAACCTGCTGAGACGACTTACAAGTCGGCAGCCAATAAACTTGCGTTATTTGCCCGAGTGTACAGGGGTATGTGCAGTTTATTCTGAAGGCCATCGAAACCGCGAATTTTGCAGGTCTCTATTAATAGCATAAATTTGTAATAAATAACTGATATTCAAATTACTTCCGGATGCTTCAAACACACTGTAATTCACTACCTATATTTAAATGAGTGTGTGTCAAGTTAAATTAATTATTTAAAAAACATATTCAAACACGCAATATTGAATTTTATTTAAATTTAGATAATATTAAATTTTTTCATATGAAATTTAAAATATTTTTTTAGAAATCAAATTTTTGTTCTCTTATTCAATTACAAGTAAAAGATTTAGAATCATGTACTTTCAAGTGTTGTTCACAAAAATTAATAAAATACATACAAAAAATTCTAACCATCAAAAAAGGATAAAATCCACTTTCTTTTAATCAGAGAATAAATAAAAATTTAATTGAAAACCTTCAGGAAATTTTTTTAAGAATGTAATATTAAACTGGTATTATTAACATTTTCTAAGTAAGGCTAGAATTGATTTTAACCTTACTTAGTAAATGTGTATAATACCAGTTTAGTATTTAAGACCATCCTTAAACATTTTTATGTATCAAACTTATTTTGGTACGAATTTATTTTGTATGCATTTTATTAAAAAATATATTTAAAACATTGTATCATTTATCTAGAAATCAAATGATACCTCAATATAAACTATATTGATAATCGTTTGGGAATAAAATTGAATGATATTTTAAAACATTTGAACGAATTGTTCAATTTCATTACACCATTTTAATGTTATTTATGTTATATATTATTATATAAATATTTTAATGTAGAATGAACTTTAATATGGGATTCATCGTTTTACAAATACTACTATACATTTACGTACATTGTACCTAAGCAAGTGTTGAGTGCATGTAACTTATAATTAAATGATTTCCCTTTAATTTAATAATTATTTAATAAACTTCTTAATACTACGTTTTTTATAAATAATAATGGTAAATAATATTTTTAAAAACATAATAATTTAATATAGTTGGCATGTATTTGTGTTTAAAGAGTTTTAAAAATAATCCCGTGAAAATTTTTATTGTATGTTTTAAATTTCGAAAATTTATTAACGGTACATATATATATACATAAAAAAATTCAAATAACACCCATACATTTTCTAAGGCTAGAATTCTTAATGAGATACTTTTTTGACAAACAAGCATTACTTAATGAAGTATTACTTCTCCTAAAAATATTTTAATTCGTCATGATAAATTCATAAACCTCAATAGTTAGCTACTATTTGATGAAGTAAAATTTAAATAAGTAAGTAATTAATTCCATAAGCATCAATTACATTTGTAGCTTAATAATTTATTTGTTTCAAATAAATGTTCCATTAACAATTTCATTATTTTTTGCAAAGTATTTTTTTAGTGGTCTTAAGGGAAAAGTAATGTTCAAACAGAGTAATATATAAAATAGCATCCGGAAAATGGTTCCTGGCTTCTTTTTATTGTATTACACAAAAAAAATTAATGTTTATTCATCAAATTTCGAAATTACCTTTAACAATTTTTTTTTGCGTTTTACAAGAGTAGTTTTGTTACAAACAATACACATCAGTGATTTTTAAAACATACAATATTCACATTCCCTTCATTTCAGTATGCTCACACAAAAATTAAACAGTAGTAAGTTATGCTGCCTTATGTTCTTATATGTTATATATAACTGACTCTAAATAATGATTTTTAATATTTAAACCAGATAAACAGATTTCTTTACCACATATTCAAATAATTTAACATAGTATTTATAATATCGAATTTATAATACACTAAAAATTCTTAGAAATGATGACCGGATAAAAAGTGAAGAGAGCCCTTACAAATTATATATCAATGTGCTATGTACAAATTTATATTTTCGTAAATGTATGTTTATATTTTTGAATAAATCAATGGGCTGTATTCAGTATCTGTATCAACAGTGTCTCGTAAAAGTGGGAAAACAAGGTTTTTATTAATTATGACCAAATGTGCTTAAATAAAATTTGTTTATTTCTCTTCATAGTTGAAAAAAATATCACATTTGCAAAAACAAGTTTTAACCTGACAGAAATTTTTACTTATTGTAAAAATGTGCTGTTTCTTAATAGTAATAGTATGGGCCATCAAAATCAATATAAAAATTATTTTTTGGATACATATTAGTTGAATATAAAGTGATATATAATTGCTTACATTTAAATAAACGTAAAATGTAATGTATAATTACTGTTTAAAAGAACATTAGGTTTTTCATTTTTAAATATATTTTTTTTACTGTACAAACTAAATATTTATTTTTCAATGTAGAGGTATTAAGTAAAAATAGTTTCAAGAAATAACCACATCTCTGAAGCTAATCAAGCATAAGAAAGGATCCATGATAAAACTACCAACCATGTTTTTGACATTTTGCAATTTTTTTACATTTTGCGAAATACAATCCCTAATCTGTGGAAAAGGGTAAGTATAGTTTTAAGATTAATAATTATATCTTCGAATTAAACTCAGCAAAATAAATTATTTTTAGGCATTAATAATAAACTTACGAACACTACCTACCACAGTTTTACCAGTTAGCGAAATTAAACCCCTAAGGGTTAAAAAAGAGTTAAATATAGATGTAATATGATTTATTATATTTCCGAAACAAACCAAGCAGAAATAAAAATACTAAGGACCAATATACACACAAAAAATACCAACCACGATATTACTAGTTTGAAAAATTTCATCCCTAATGGGTAAAAAAGGGGTGAAAAAGGTTTTCAGATATTTGATTTTAATTTCGAATTAAATCAAGCATAACAAAATATATTGGATACCAATAATAAACTTACGATAACTACAAACATAATTTTACCATTTTGCGAAATTCAAACCCTAAATTTGATAAAAGAGGTATGTGTGTTTGTAAAACAAATAACCAAAAATTCCAAAAAATTAGTCTAGAAGTAAAAAAACTTTCTTCTAGAGAACGTATTGCTTATTCTGTCGTTTAATAAAATTTATCAATAAACGGGGGTGAAAACCGGGTAAGTTTTCATTTATTTTATAAAATCAACTCTTAGCATTAAATTAAGTAAAACTTAGATTAATTTTTAAAATTATAAGTGAATTTTTTTTTATTTTACTAATTTGCAAGAATTCCGCCACTAAGAGGTGTAATGGGTTTCAGTTTTGTTCACAGAAAAAAAAATAATTCCAAATATACTAGACCTAAAGGTTAGAAATTAAGAATGAAAAAAAAAATATAGAGTTACGAACTGTATTCTCTTTTCGTCGTTTAATTGTGTGAAAAGGGAATAAGTATGATTTTATCATAAAAAGAATTAATATTGTCATAGCAAAATAAAGTTGGATGAAAGAAACTTAGCGTGAATATCGTAAATAATTAATTACGTAGACAACCATTACCTTTTTTCGATGTTCGACTCCAAGGCAGGAAAACGAGGGTACGTAAATTTTTAAAGTAACAAATCACGATTAAGGTGAGGAATTGAGCAACAATAACGTACAAAATTATGATTCAATATCATGTTTTAAATTTCACCATTTTTATATCTTCGAACGCTAAAAGGGTGATAAACTGGCCATTTTTTTGTATTATTAAAGTTGTATCTCTGAAGCTAATCAAACAAAATGTAAGTTATGTGGTATGGTTTACAAACACACAAAATGTGCCAAGTATTTTTTTACGCATTGGTAAAGTTCTACTGTTTAATAGGTAAAGTATTTTAATGGTTTTAACATTCAAAAATGATATCTTCTGATAAAATCCAACTTAAGTTAACATATAAGATATGATAAATAAACAAACCTTAAGCTACCGTTTCTTATTCAATGTTCTCCGGAATATCACCTCTTAAGTTGTAACAGGTGTTAATATAATTTTAAAATAAAAGTTATGATATCCATTTAATCAGTTTTGACAACAAATGTAAACTTATTATAAATATAAGTTTTTTTAATATTTGGGAATTCACATCTGTGATAGAAAGGCAAATAAGGGATGAGTTTGGTTTTTGTTTGGTTAACGGATATTGCCATATTTACTTAGGCCTAGTACTGAATTTTTACATGGGCATCCGTATGGGAAAAGAGAAGGGGGTTAAAATTTGGGGATTTTATTTATGTAATACTTAGCAAACTAACAATCAACTAATATGTTGAATAATTAATTTGATATCTATATTCATTATTTCAAATAAAGATGCAATTGTATCAAATCTCCTTAAATAATGATAGGTATTTGTAATAAGGTGAAATTACTTAATTATTCTAAGCATATCTCTAACCATAGTAAATGAAAGTGTAAGTGTAAACGATGGCATAATATTTCTTGAAAGGAAATATGTGTCTTTTTTTAACTGTCCACCTTATGAAATGAAAACAAGGTAAGATATATTCTCTAACACTCTAAAACAGAAGTTTTAAAATCAGATACTTTACCAATACTAATAAAAATAATGCCTTCGCATAACTACTTAAAAATATAATTCATAAACAGATTTATATAAAATAAATATTTTTACATCGTATTTGGAAATAATCACAAGCCAAGCCGCGGGTTATTAGCTAGTTTTCATATAAGGTATCATTATGAATCTTGTTTTGCATTTTTAGAAATTCTTTCGTTAAGGGGTTGAAAATAATTAAAGTTTATTTTTATAAAAATTTCTGAAACAAACAAAGCATGACGTACAATTGGGAAACAATAATATAATTAATAAAACTACGCATGCATTTTAACTTCATGCGAGATTCCACCCCGGAGGAGAAAAAAGCATACTTTCGTATCTACTAGGAACTATAGTAAGAAAACACAATAAGTAGGGACCGGAAAAATTCGCGGGTTCAATGACCTGCAGGATAGTTCTACGTACACTCGGTCAAATGCCACCCACTCATTGGCTGCTGTCTTGTGAGACGTTCCAGCGTAGCAGCCTGTGATTCGATAAAGCTTTGGTTGGATGTTTCTCATTGGCCCAGAGTCATCCAGGTGAGTTGTAAACCAATAGCAGAGGCAGCACTGAGGTACAACAATTTGTATTTTAGCCTATCGCGAAATGAATTCGCGAATTTTTCCGGTCTCTAACAATAAGACATGCCTATAGAGTTAAGAAATTCAAATGTTAAGAGATTAAAAAGGTGAGTTATTTTTCTTAAGCGTAAAAGCAAAACAAGCAGCAAGCAGCAAACTGACCACGAAAAACGAAAATAATGAATCACCTATTATGTTTTAATATTTTCTCAAAATTTTACTGCAAACTGGATGAAAAAGTGCAGGTTAGTTTCTATAGTAATAAAACGTAGTATCTCCGAAGCGAAATAAGCGTGAGGCAAGAAAGCGAGAAAGTATATTGTACATATTTGTTTTTAAAATTATTTTTGCAATGAGGAAATCTGATTTTAAACTTTATAATGGACAAACAACATTGCTGGCCTACACTGAAAGTCATGCAGTGTTAGACTGATCTGTCGTTGTGTTGTTAAGGTTATCTGATTAGTTTCATCGCTGGGTTCTTCGGGTTATCACTGTATTGTCTAATGATGTGGATTGTCTGTATTTACTGTCATTACTGAGAACAACTCGTCGTTGTCATCCCACTGTATTCAGTTGTGCTGACATTTATTTAATTAAAATTAAAATTATTTTTTTTTAATAATTACTTCTGCTAATTTCACTCCGTTACCGAGACATTTAACATTGGACATCAACAGATTTTGGCCTTTATGCCACCCGCCAAACTAGCGCCACTTTCAGGAACTTGAAGTACCTGCCTATCTGGGCTGACAGACAATAGAGATCACGATGCACCAGCCAAACTAGAGCCGCTTTCAGGAACGTGATGCCACCCGCCTCTCTGGGCTAATAGACAATAGAGACCACGATGCCACCAGCCAAACTAGCGCCACTTTCAGGAACGTTGCGCCACCCGCCTCTCTAGGCTGACGGGAAAATAGAGACCATGATGTCACCAGCCAAACTAGCGCCACTTTCAGGAACGTTGCGCCACCCGCCTCTCTGGGCTGACGGGAAAATAGAGACCACGATGCACCAGCCAAACTAGCGCCACTTTCAGGAACGTTGCGCCACCCGCCTCTCTGGGCTGACGGGACAATAGAGACCACGATGCACCAGCCAAACTAGCGCCACTTTCAGGAACGTTGCGCCACCCGCCTCTCTGGGCTGACGGGACAATAGAGACCACGATGCACCAGCCAAACTAGCGCCACTTTCAGGAACGTTGCGCCACCCGCCTCTCTAGGCTGACGGGAAAATAGAGACCATGATGCCACCAGCCAAACTAGCGCCACTTTCAGGAACGTTGCGCCACCCGCCTCTCTGGGCTGACGGGACAATAGAGACCACGATGCCACCAGCCAAACTAGCGCCACTTTCAGGAACGTTGCGCCACCCGCCTCTCTAGGCTGACGGGAAAATAGAGACCATGATGCCACCAGCCAAACTAGCGCCACTTTCAGGAACGTTGCGCCACCCGCCTCTCTGGGCTGACGGGAAAATAGAGACCACGATGCACCAGCCAAACTAGCGCCACTTTCAGGAACGTTGCGCCACCCGCCTCTCTGGGCTGACGGGACAATAGAGACCACGATGCACCAGCCAAACTAGCGCCACTTTCAGGAACGTTGCGCCACCCGCCTCTCTGGGCTGACGGGACAATAGAGACCACGATGCACCAGCCAAACTAGCGCCACTTTCAGGAAAGTTGCGCCACCCGCCTCTCTGGGCTGACGGGACAATAGAGACCACGATGCACCAGCCAAACTAGCGCCACTTTCAGGAACGTTGCGCAACCCGCTTCTCTGGGCTGACGGCACAATAGAGACAATGATGCACCAGCCAAACTAGCGCCACTTTCAAGAAAGTTGCACCACCCGCCTCTCTGAGCTGACGGGACAATAGAGACCACGATGCCACCAGCCAAACTAGCGCCACTTTCAGGAACGTTGCGCCACCCGCCTCTCAGGCTGCCGAACAATAGAGACCACGATGCACCAGCCAAACTAGCGCCACTTTCAGGAACGTTGCGCAACCCGCTTCTCTGGGCTGACGGGACAATAGAGACAATGATGCACCAGCCAAACTAGCGTCACTTTCAGGAAAGTTGCGCCACCCGCCTCTCTGGGCTGACGGGACAATAGAGACCACGATGCACCAGCCAAACTAGCGCCACTTTCAGGAACGTTGCGCCACCCGCCTCTCTGGGCTGACGGGACAATAGAGACCACGATGCACCAGCCAAACTAGCGCCACTTTCAGGAACGTTGCGCCACCCGCCTCTCAGGCTGCCGAACAATAGAGACCACGATGCACCAGCCAAACTAGCGCCACTTTCAGGAACGTTGCGCAACCCGCTTCTCTGGGCTGACGGGACAATAGAGACAATGATGCACCAGCCAAACTAGCGCCACTTTCAGGAAAGTTGCGCCACCCGCCTCTCTGGGCTGACGGGACAATAGAGACCACGATGCACCAGCCAAACTAGCGCCACTTTCAGGAACGTTGCGCCACCCGCCTCTCAGGCTGCCGAACAATAGAGACCACGATGCACCAGCCAAACTAGCGCCACTTTCAGGAACGTTGCGCAACCCGCTTCTCTGGGCTGACGGGACAATAGAGACAATGATGCACCAGCCAAACTAGCGCCACTTTCAGGAAAGTTGCGCCACCCGCCTCTCTGGGCTGACGGGACAATAGAGACCACGATGCACCAGCCAAACTAGCGCCACTTTCAGGAACGTTGCGCCATCCGCCTCTCTGGGCTGACGGGACAATAGAGACCATGATGCCACCAGCCAAACTAGCGCCACTTTCAGGAACGTGGTGCCACTCGCCTCTCTGGGCTGACGGGACAATAGAGACCATTATGAAGACCGACTAGCTTATAACCTTCCTGTCGATGTGTTCATATCAGCTGAATAAATAAGTACATGTGAGATTTCTTACATTCGGTACTCAAGAAGACACGTACTTTTGTTGAAATATTTTATAGAAATTATGAATTTACCCATTTTACAATTAAATTTTTGTGGTAAATTTTTTTTGATGGCGAGTTTAGTGAAACTTTATTATAGAACTGAGGACAACCGGAATGTTGGGTTTATTTAAAGGAACCATCCTGGAGTTTCCTTGAATGAATTCTGGAATCGGGATGACCAGCCTGGTATTCAAACCCAAGTCCTCTGTATTGCGAGTCCCGTGTCTTAACACTGCGCTAGCTCACCCGGTATCGTGCATGAAATAGCACGGACATAACCCCAAAAAATGTGCTAATTGCTTACCCCATGACATTATTTGTTTGAAAGTGTATCGGAAGATGAGCTTGTCTGTCGTGCAGGAGAGTGCGCCTGGCGCGTGGCCGGGTGTCGCCGCGCGACTATCGCCTCTATGTGCGACTGCGAAGTGCGATAACGAGCCGAGGGAGCGGCGGAAGCGAACACGAACTCGCACTTCCAAGTCGCCATCTTTGGCTCGTGAGTGCTCGCCGGGCACAGCTGCCGACGAGAACTCTTCCTGTGAAACAAAAAACCGGCTGCCTTGAAAAAGCGCGTTTGGCGGCTTCGGCGGTGCCGTTGGCCATTGTTGTATCGTCGCCGGAAGCGGGGCGGGAGAAACAACCGCCGCCGCACCCACAATGCCCCGCGTGCCTTGTGGCTGCCGCAACACAGGACACAACACTGCATGGGAAGCAGGCGTTTAGGTGAATGCATTTGCGTGCCCGACTAAACTAATAACAGCCCTTTGTCGGGACACGCCACTCACAACCCCGGCGAAAATTGCCATCAGCATCACGGTTTCTCTTTCCCAATCAAGAACATTTGCGCTGACAGTGTTTGCTTTTACTTCCTCTATTCCTCTTTTTCCCCCTCAATACACTTGTTTAAATTTTTACTTGGACTTGCTTGTCGTCAAAAGCGATTAAAGACTGTAACACACAACGATAAAGGGGGGAAAAGAGCCCATTTGCACAACTTAGATACGGCTTTACTATCTAACGTAATATATTACGTAAATATATTCCCGCCGTTGGGCAATCGGCGCTGAAGAAGAATAAAACGCGTGTCCGGATGGGAATACAGTAACGGCCTGTTCTCCCACTCTCAAGGCCAAGTGAAACCGGTGGCCGAGCGGTTTAGAGTGACCTTTCAGCAGTTGGATTCAGTAACTCGTTATTATCTGAACCATTTCTTTTACAGCCCTTTAGAAACATATATCGATGTATGAAATTCCTTAACACCCGTAGGAAAATGCGAACCGAAAATAATTGTCACACTTTACTTTCAGCTGACCAAAGTCGAAGTACATGCTGATGTTTTTAGAAGTTCTCGAAACATTCGCTGTATGACGTTGTGCCTTTATTAATTATTACGTTGTGTCGTTCTTGTTTAATACTAAAAAAACAACTAGTTTATGAAACTCAGCAACTGCGCGTGTCTGCTGGGTTGTTTCAGCGAGGCCAGGACAGCACACCTACAAGCCTCTGATGCCGACCGAAACAACACTGATGTCCGCCGACTATAGCCTTCCAACAGTTGGGGATCTTTAGGCTGTGTTCCCAATTAAAAAACACAAGCGAGAGCACAGCAGGCCATGACTGTGCACACGACCTGTGCGAAGTTGGGTCACAATTGGAATCCTGCTGTTAACTTCACCCAATGAAATTTTAAGATGCATCCTACATGTGTTGGCGGTGATAGTAAGTGACTATATTAAATACCAAATCATTTTCCCGTTACATCTGACCTGTAATTTGTTAGCATATTTTTAAATATAAGTATGTAAATAAGGTTAATGTAAATCTCTAACGACGAAATATATTTTTAATTACAAATTTTTGCTAGTGACTTATAAGTAATATTATTAATTTAATTATAAAACAGGATTTACATCTGAACATTGCAATATCTCGACAATGTCTTGCCTCAATATGATTGATAAATATAAACAGTTCTCTAGTCCCGCCAAAATGGCTTCCTACTCTACTCTCATTGGTTGTTGCGCCATGCGTCCGTTACAGAAATAAAATATATTAATTTCCCTTCTATGGACACGACCGTCCTATGCGCTGTTGTGAACCAGTAGGTTATAGATAGAGACAGGAAAAATTTGCGGGTTCATTTCGCGATAGGCTAGAATCCAAGTGCGTGTAACTTATTGCCGCTTCAGTGATTGGAACACAGTTTGCCTGAAGGACTGTGAGCCAATGAATGACCCTCAACGTAAGAAGTATCGAATCATAAGCATCCCAGTTAGCAGGGTCACGAGTCAGTAGCCAATGAGCTGGTGTAATATTCCCGCGTACATAGAGGATCGTGGAGTCCATCCTAGAGGTCATTCAAACCGAAAAATTTTCCAGTCCCTAGTTATAGAACATGGCTGTCAAGTCTTGTGCGCGTGACCTGCTGTTACTGTTGCTGTTGTTTTTTCCATATATGCATGCAGCTTTAATCCACAGCTAAATCTAAAACGTAATAAACATATTTTAACAGAAACACACACCCTGCTCTCCTAACGACGTGATTCCACAAAATCGTGGTCTGTATCTGGAATAAGATGGAAGAAGTAAGTTATATAAAATTCTGTTCCTTGTCTGACCCACACAAAATGCTCCGGATGGAAATATGATGGATCGGCGACGACGAGTGTCCGGTATCAGTCTGTTCGTGCCTGATGGTTCCCGATAAGTCGTGAATGTTTTGTCATGTGTTCGTCTGTGCTGTGTCGCTGTGTTGTCAGTAATATCTGTTTAGTATGTCGCTGGGTTCATCTGTTCGCTGAGTTGCCGAGGGTTGTTGTTTGCCTGCATTAACTGTTATTGTTGAAACTGTCTCGTCACTGTTAGTCCACTGCGTTCGTATGTGCTGTTTTTTTTGTAACTAAATTCCTCCTACAGAATTTTCTGCGCTGTCTGATATTTAAAGTTTGACATCCGCTCATTTAGGTTTGTTCTCTGTGCGTTTAGGTTTTCATTTTTATTTCTTATTTGGCATTCTTGAAGCGTTTTCATGTGCAAAACTGCAATGGCGTATGTTCAAAGAATTGAGTTAAACCAAAACGGGGTTTCCAGCGCTTGTTTGTGCTAGCGGAAGTCTCGCTGATGACGCAGGCTCTCAGCGAAAAGCAGCAAGCGCATCCAGCCCTTAACACAATTTTTTTTCAATCAAATTTTTGGAATTAAAAACCCAATATCCGTGCAAACAACGGTATTTTTTACTGACAATACTTAAGTGATTTGTCGTTTATAATAGGTATTTCCGTTCTGGCCACGGCCCAAGCCTTTATTTCTACGTAGGTATAAACTCAATTATTCGTGACACACATTTTTTTAAAATTTTACTGTAAGAATACATGCATCACCAAAACTTAATGATCATGCTTCTTAAAAAAATCTTTAACGAATATTTTATTAATTTTGTTGTAAAATCACTGAATAAATATAATCAAGCAATCTATATAAAAATTAGATGAACAAATAAAAAAATGTGTGCGTTCAGTCCAGGCGCGGCAGAAGTGAAACTTCTTTCTTATTTCATTATTTATTAGGCATAGGAAACATAAACATGTTTGGCTGAGGCCGCGGATCAAAACAGATATATGCAAGTGTGCGAACGCTAAATTATGTCATTGCACATGTACGCAAAAGTGAAACTATACAAGTATGCAAGTGTGCAAGTATGCTGCGTCATTTCTACCTCTCCCCTCATTCTCTCCCGGTTCCCCCACCACGTACTTATTCCCCTCGTGCGATCGGAATTTTCGTAACGCTCGAAAGTTGCAGCCCCATCAGCAAAGAATTCCACTGCAAAAACGCCAGAAAAACCTGTGACTGTGAGGTGACTTAAAACACAGATGGCAGCGCCCACTGGCTACGAAAGAAGGGACTTGACCCGTCTGGTCTGGGTGTATGTGTGTCGGCGAGGCGGGATGATAAGCGCGACGCTCGCTGGTGCTTCTAGCGCGGTGTCTCCTCTGGACTGGCGCGCAGTCTTCTCCCAGTGCATATGAGCGGCGACCGTAACATTATATGGCCGAGAAATGAAGATAAAGGTGTAATGCAAGTCCCTTAAGTGCTTTCAAGGATTTGTATCAATTGTTTTACGCCTGATAATTACACCGAAAACACGCCTTTTAGCCATTTTAACTCTTCTAAAAATGCAGATTAAAAATTTCATCCCAAATCAAAAGTACTTTTCGGCCCTCAGCGAACTCTTAAATGCTTCTCGTAAAGACACGCCACTCGGATATCTTGTGTGGGTTTGACATGACGTTGTTTCTCCCGGAGCTCTGCGCAGTGTCTGCCCGGGTGGGCGGGCTTCAACCGCCCGGCACAAGCTGGGTCGAAACACCGGCGCCGCTTATCCTGCTGCCGATATGCGCCTCCCGTTCAAACACGAGCAAGCGCCTCGTAGCGGACCGACACCTGCTGCCGGCGATGGAAACCATTGCGTCGCATGCCTGGGAACCTGTTACAACTAGGTTCATTCAAATTGTCAAACCAGAAACGAGTCCCAACATAAAACAAAACCACAATGATGACGGAGCGAAACTAAATTTTCGCGCACTGAGTCCTTCACGGAAAACACTGGTGTTTGTAGCGGCTTCGTCAGACCGAGCGAGACTGTGTGTGTAGGCAACACACAGGATTTCCATAAAACAATTTACCAGTTTTAATGGTATATTGTTACAGTATAATTTAGACTATTTACAACAAACCATGCATCATATTGAAGGTAAACTAACCTAGTTTTTCTTGCAAATGTTCAATGTGTGCACCTTTAGTTATAAAGCACACATCCAACCTTAAGTCCAATTCTTGCCACGCTTTCGTTAACAAGTCCGGAGTAACGGAATCAATATAGCCTCTTCAATTCTGTGTCTCAACTCTGGCAAATCATTAGGTAGCGGCGGAACGTAGAAACGATCTTTTATAAAGCCCCAAAGACGTTATGTCAGGTGAACGTGGAGGCCAGCAAAAAAGAGCTCTGTCGTCTCGACCATTACGACCAATCCAACGGTCAGGGACTTTGGTGTTCGACCACTCTCGTAGCAAAGAAACTCACGTAGAACTGAAATACAGATTCGCTCTTAACAAAATGCAGAAAAAAAACTCTTTACGCCCAGGAGTCGCCATTTTGCGTAGGTGGCGCTGCAAGCGATAAAACAACAAAGCAATACTTGTTCATGTGCTGATCTAAAAAAAAACTGTTTGAGTTACGCTTTAATTGTGGCCGTGAACCAAAACTCTACGAAGCTTGCAGTTGATACTATTAAAATTTATACCTGTAACATTCTTTAATGGACATTCTTTTATGGACAATCTGTATATCGGGTATTACATCGAAAGCCCAGAATAATTACTTAATTTGGTTTTATCCTTGAAAAACAGTATCTATGATCGGTAAAATAGTTGAAAGTGATGAGTTGACTTTCTTTGTTACTGATCTCGTCTAGATGTAAAAACCCAGAGTTTTATATATGTTTTGGTACATTTTATAAGTAATAATTTAAAATAAATATTTTTTAAAATTATTTTTAAGGTTAAATTTCATGCACTCGCAGAGATTCAGCCCAAGGACTTTGCTCGATCGTTGATGGCTTTCGTACAATAATGTTAAAAATAAAGTTCAAAAAGGATTTTAATTATGAACTTTGCAATTAAAAACTAAAGAAAAGAAAATTTTGTTTCCCAAAATATCCATCCAAATTGTAGGTTGTGAAAGTTAAATGCGTTTTAACATAAAAAATATTTTTACTAGTGGATTCTAACAAAATAATTTATGTTTAAATCTATATAAAAACAAAAATTTAGTTTTTAATCTTGTGTAACATTTTTTCAGCGTTTTATAATGTCTTATATAAAGCGATATTTGAGATAGCAGTTATCAAAACTGAAAAAAAAATAATGCTTCTATATTTACTTACCTTCCTAGTTTAATTGCGAACTAGGTAGGTCAGAGTGTAATCCTCGGCAAATTTTAATGAAAAAGTAATTACTTTATGTTAATAAAAAAAGTGTCCACCGTAGATACTTATGGTCCCATCCAACTTGCGATTAGAGTCGAGCAATATTTAAGTGAATATTTAAAGTTTATAAATAAATGGGTGCGTGCTCTTATGTACACGCGTTAGAAATTATACTTACTTGGCGTAATAAAACACTAAATTTAAATTTGCATGCGAAATATAAAAATATATTAAACAATAATAATACTGGAGTGACATAATAAATACGGTTGGTAAAGTATAAATACAATCAAATTTTAAAAAAAATTAAAAATACTCTGAATTGAATATTAATTTAAACTCCTGTATAAAATTAATTATTTAATTTGGTAAATTAATCAAGATCAATTTTAATCATTGATAAAAATAAATAAACTGGATGTATATTCCATTTATTATTTTTATTATTTATAAAATAATGTAGCAATTTAAAGCTTCGAATGAATATAAATTATACATACGGGAACATAAATTCACTAATGTAAATATACTTGAAAATCCACTTGAAAATTTTTAAAACACTATTTCTTTCACTGATATCCACCTTAAATATATATTTTTTCATTACATGGACTAGTATTCAATATCAATCACTAAAATATATGTTTTAAAAACACATATATAATGTTTATATGTATGTAATCTTTTTTATGCTGTCAATGTTTGTTGCATGTTACGCGTGAATCGTAAAAGTTTATTCTCATCATTTTTTCATAACGCGTTTAAAGAAGCATAACCAAGCTTCACTTATATAAATACACTTTAAAATACATTTGAAAAAGTTTAGAAACACAATTTATATTACTAATATTCACACTAAATAAATGTTTTAATGATATGGACAAGTATAAGTTTTAAAAGCACATATATAATTTTTATATGTATGTAGCATTTTTTTTATCCTGTGAAAATTTTGTTGCATGGTGCGCGCATCGTATAAATTCGCTCGTATCACCAGCAACAACATTCTTGGAGGTGTGAAACTCCCTTGCTGTGGTTCACGCCTGTAACTGCGCCCTGTAGGATGGCGTCTCGAGACGTGTGAAAACGTGTGAATGTACCACGACCAAAAGTAGTTGGAAAGCCTAAATTTCACAGACGAGAGAGCCACACCCGAAGTTCCCGAAGTTCATGCTCGCTTTTTTTCTTCCGTTCTATCTCATTGTATAAACCGGTGTGGCATTAAATTTTGCGGTCGATTAGGATAGGTTAGCTACATTATAAATACTTTAAAACATTGTGGATGGTTGGTTATATTAGGTAAGTATAGCTGAATTAAAAATACTGTAAAATCATTTTATGGTTGCTTAGCAAATAACTTATTTTTAATATGTAGCTATCCAGGGCTAGGAAACCGTTTACATGATTTCACAGTATCTTTAATGCAGCTATCCTAACCAAATAAACCGTCCACAATGTTTTAAAGTATTTATAATGTAGCTAACCTAACCTAATTGACCATTAGTTATCATGAGTTGTCCAAAATAAACATTCACGGACACACGGCAAACGAAAAATATGGTGGCGTACAAATAAATACCGTTGCCTTGTTTATGGTCTTTCATTTTATCAACACCGCCATATTTATTTACAATGAACCAAAAAAAACCGAAGATGTACGATCGGGAGTTTGTCTCTCTCGTCTGTGAAAAGAAGGCTTCCCCAAGCTCCACTGTGCTCTACACCAGACCGCTCTACACATCAGCGCCGGTCTCCTGTCTGCAGAGCGCTTGTACGTCTCTTCGCTGCGCTCAATCCCAAGCCTGTGACTTTGTAGGACACGTCTCCAGACATGTGCTTGTTTCGGAATTCCTCGGCGCTAGTTAAATTAATACTAATAAAAATCCGGTCACACTAAATTTATATGCCTGGGTTAATTTTTACGTTTACAAGATTAAATAAAACCATTAATTTATAATTTTTTTAAATTTGTTATTAATAAACATTTTAACTTAAATTGTTTTCCCAACATCGACACCATGAAATTGAATCATCTGGCATCTGTTCTTTTGCCAACTTAATTTAAATTTCACCTAAAAAATTTATGTTTTCAATATTTGTTAAATCAAATTAATTTTATAATGTTGCAGTAGAATTAATCTTTTTTTTTTAATTTTCTGTTAGTGCATTTTTATTTTAGGTATGTTGATTCACATACTTCACATACCACAAAATAAATTATTCGGCCTATGTTAAAGTTTACTTATTTAAAAAAAATTTTGCTGTATATTGTTAGGCTAAGATGTGTACTTAAATGTTTTTTTTTTTTAATTTTTTAATAATTTAATGTCCAAACATTATCTATTAGTTAAACATATTCAACTGGTAGAGTATAAAACAATGACAATAATTTCCAGTCTAATTTTTTGACCTCTCAACACGCGTGCTCAGTCATAAATATTAAAGTAATAATATTAGTACTAGAATAACGAAGTATTAAAAAATCGTGCTATGTAAATAGTGAGCAAATAAAATTTTTATGACATTTTCTCAACTTGCATAAGTATTTTGTTTAGGTACTTTGTCGTTGTACAATTACTCTGGAGAAACGTATGAACTTTTACATGACGTGTGTTTAAACAATGATTATAAAAATATTACATGTGGGTAAACAATGATTATATAATTGTTTAACTTACGGCATGTGTATTTTCAAATTTGTATCCCAATGAATATGCCATATTTTATATTGTGATTTATGACGTATATTCATGTTCATTATTCTTTGCCAATTGTTTGTTTTCATTTTCCGGAAACATTTGTGTTAAAGTTTAAAAATGTACATGTTAAAATATTACGCGACAAAAATTTTAAATAAATTATTATTTGTACGGATATTTTTGGCTTGTGGTGCCACATATGCAATAATATGCATTTGTTAGAAATGTATCAAACCTATAGCTAGATACGGGCATCAATTAAGTAGTTATGCGATAAAATTTTACGGCAAGACTCTGTCCAAGGTAATCACAGGAACTTTCTTCCAATTTAGATTATTGTGAAATCATGTTGGTTACTAAGTAAGTATGATAAATCAAAACAAATATTTTGGCTATGCGGTTAATTTTTCTCTCATTACTTATCCTAGATATTATATTACTTCCCACACAAACAGATGCTATGGCGTTTTAAGAAAACAGATTTTTATTTTTTCTGGTAGTGATTATAATTCGTGTTTTTTTTTTTTTTGCATAAAGCTTTAGTCGAAACATTCTTAATTGTATCAAGTTGTATTGCAGTTCGAAGATAAGCTTTTTATATCGGCACGAGCTCTTGATATATTTTTTAATGCAAACAAATACAATGATTTACTATGAGAGAGAAAAACTGTGATGGTTTTTTTCGGTGAAAGATTCGCAAGCTCTTAATCATTACCTGGTTTAAAATATTATAAAAAATTTAATAATAGATTATATTATCAGTGATCATTGTAACTTTTAGGATTTCCACAAAAAAGGAAGTTACTTTAAAAATATATTTTCAAAGCGTAGCATCTACATTTAACTCAGAATTTCAGTCAAAAACATAGTAAGCGGGGCCTTCAAGTGGAGTTTGCTGCATATGACGATCGCAGTATTATTAAAATATATATCTAATGTGACATTAAAATGTATCATAAATAATGATAAACTGGTTTTACAAAGTAAGTAAGTTTATAAGTAATTTAAACATTAATATTTATTTTGGAGAATAATTTTAGTTTAACTTCCAAACGATTATTAAAAATTGTGCATAGTTTTGCAAAACTTACCTGGAGTGAAGCTATGGTGGAAGCGCGGGTGAAAATAATCCGTCGCGCCAGCACACTAGGTCTGAGCATCACAAGAATATGAACAGAACTGAAGATACAACATTTTACTCTACAGCTCGGTAGTGGTTTACAGTATAAATACACGGAACGTTTTTCTACAACGGACAAACATATGGTTGGGTAGACACATATCAGGATACAGGGATGGGCGGACAACTATTAAGAAACGACGTGAGCGGAGCTTGTTTCTGAATAGACAGGCTAAAATAAGAGATGTTTGGTGGAGGAGAGGTTATATCTGGTAGGCAAGAAAGCTGCAACGAACCATTGTATTCGTTCCCAGGTTCCCTCCTCTTTTATTTTCTTGCTCTTCCGCAGTAGTTCCTGATGAATGGAGCACCATGTATTTGTGGCGCACAAAGGACGGAAGAAAGAACGTATCCTAAAGGCATTCGAGAAAAAAAAGGAGGGTAAAGTGGCATAAACTTAAGAAAATGTTCAAAAGGATTTTTGGAAGCACAGATATTGATGAGAAAATAGCTTACCTACCCACCCACCCTTTGGAGAATGTAAGAATGCTTGAGAAGTGAACACAATAATTTTCTGTTCATCGAACCATGCGAATCCAAATGTTGTAACATATTGTTGAGAGTTTTATTTGAAATATTTTTATTTTATTTTTTAGTGATCCAAAATAAACTGCACCTGCAATAAGAAAAATCTTTGAATGTTATTTAATTTATATGAAAAACGTTTATTAACTTTTGCTAAGACGACAAAAAAAATTATGTAATGAAATGTATAAAAACAGGGATAATTAAAAATTAAAATTTTTCTTTTACTTTTCTGATACCATAAAACTATTTTTGAATGTTAACTGTATAACTGAAATACGCTTATAGTTTATGTCATTTATTGAAAATCTGCAAACTGTTTATCACTTGACATTTTTTTTAAAAAATTATTACATATATAGATATATATTACATTAAAATTAAAATCAAGCTTACATTCGACGTGTATTTATGGCCAATCATCAACCACTATACATAGGTTTACGGTTTCTCGTAACAAAAATGCTCAAATTTGCTTCCGCTTCAGATTATTTAAGTTAATGGCTGTGTAGGCATAATGGTTTGTGACGATACTAGAGGTCTCATGCCCAGAAGCACATGGGACATATGGGAGATAGCCATACTGAAAGTGGTTGTATTGTGTCGTTTAACTATAGACGTTGGATGTTGGGTCAAAAGAAACTGTTAAGTAAATCGATAAAATACAGTACTTCCATAAAAGAATGTCCCACTTATAAATTTCAATAGTATCAACTATACGCGCTGTAGAGTTTTGGTTCAAGGTCTCAATTAAAGAGTAACTAAAACAGTTTTAGATAAGCACATGCGCGAGTACTGCTGCGCAAAATGGCGACGCCTAAGCGTAAAGTATTTTGTGTTCTGCAAGCTGCTGAGAGTGAATCTGTATTTACAGGATGGAGCCCCTCCTCATTGTAATCTCTTTGCACGAGAGTGGTTGAACGTCTAAGTCCCTGACCGTTGGATTGGTCGTAATGGTCGAGACGACAGAGCTCTTTTTCGCTGGCCTCCACGTTCATCTGACGTAACGCCTTTGGGGCTTTATAAAAGATCGCGTCTACGTTCTGCCGCAAGCTAATGATTTGCCAGAGTTGAGACACATAACTGAATAGGCTATTGCTTCCATTACTCCGGACTCGTTAACTAAAGTGTGGCAAGAATTGGACTTTAGGTTGGATGTGTGCCATATAAATAAAAGTGCACATATTGGACATTTGTAAGAAAAACTGGGTTAGCTTACCTTGAATATGGTGCATGATTTGTTGTAAATAGTCTAAATTAAACTCTTATAACATACTATTGAAACAGGGACATTCCTTTATGGACAACCTGAATAATGACCTTGTATTTTTTTATAAATGAAGCATGGTGACCAAAGTTGTTTGAATGTTTGCAAGAACATGGAGTTTCGAACAAAAGACGGGTAGATATTTGGAAACCACCGAGTGAGTTAATGCTTAGCGAACATGCCTTAATTAGTTTCAGTAGTTTCGAACAAAAGTACAAAGTTTAATTGGCACCATCTGGCAATGACGTGGCATCCGAAAGTTAAAAAAAAGGCAGTGTTTTTTTTTCAACTGCATAGGGTACAAGGCCTTGGAAATTTATAAAAGTTTAAATATTATTTTGGAATTGGTATTTTAGGCATGTCAAATGTACGTCAAACCTAGAGCGAATGTCGTTTAAGAGACACAAGATGTTTAAAAAACAGCGCGTAGAGGGACCTGTTGATTCCTTTTGTAATCGCCTAAAAAAATTGCAAAATAATCGAGACTTCGATTATCAGAAAACTCGTTACTTTGAGGCAGGATAGTAATTGCATATTTTTTTTACGATAAAATAAAATAAATCTGTTGAGAGTTGCAGGTTGGCTGAGATTAGTGAGCAACGACTGAGCATTTTGAGAAAGCGACCTGAATTCTCGTCAGCGTATTTCCGTCGGTCGGTTCATTCATCAGCTATTGGAGAAGAAAATGCAAGGGTATCAATAAAACTTAGTGCAAAAATGCAATTAATTTCACGAATGGTAGAGTCCGTAATAAGAGTAAGGGAACAAAACATTTCACAGTGTGTTGTAAGTCAATGTTTATTACACAAGGCGAAAAAAGTATCATAAAAATTGGAAGAAATAGATCATAATATTTGATATTCCTTACAGAATTTTAAAATGGGGAAGTCGGGCTCAGAGCCAAGGAAGAGGCGAGAGTTGAGGGTCAATGATCAGCCGCCATCTAAGATTTTTGTGTCAGAAATTCCCCAAAAATCCTAAAAACAAATAAAAAAAATCAAAATGACTAAAACCCTATTTCAAAGGAAAAATTCCCATTTCGAGAGAAAAATTCCCACATTTTTCCTCAAAAAAATTCGGAGGTATCAGTTTCCTCAGAGGTCCCATATTACCAATCAATATAATGATAGCTTCGAACGATTTCATTTTTATATTCGATCCTTGGTCGATTGAGAAACCATTTTCAGCTTTAAAATATTAGTTTTATTAAATATGGTAGAAAATCCCTCAAAGAGGCTTAAATTCCTTATCTACAAACTCCCAGTGAGCCGCCCATGTCATACTGTCCACAATCTTGAAAAAAAAAGTATTTATTAATATAAAAATTTAAAACTATTCCAAAAAGAAATATTTAAAAAGTTATCTATTAATTTATTAATTTACTCAAACTATTTCTGTCCGTGATTCGATCCTCATTAGATGCTAAAAAAAATAGGCCTACTAAAAACAAGAATTCTATAAAAGACAAAAGACTAACTGAATACAAATTTTACACAATCACTGTGCCTATTATGGAGGCCATATTTGGTGCACTTCATGACTACTTAAGTGTCAACTACAAGCATATAGGCCAAGCGTCTCCAAACCACGAGGTATTCTTTGTCAATACTAATTTTACAATATATCCAAGTAAAAAACATTGACAAGCATATAGATTGTTTGTCTCCGAGCCACGATGCCTGCTGTGCAGATATACCCAACATGCTTTACGCTTGCTAAAATACCTCTTTCAAACATCTAGGAGCCACGAACTCTCACGAGCCACGAAAGTACAAGCTTGACCTGTGTATTTCAAGCACGTACGCCAATATATCATCGCTAGAGACCCGGAAATTTCGCGGATTCATTTAGTCGCAAGCTAGAATGCAAACCTCCACACTCTCGCACTGTGTTCATGATTAGCACGCAGTTGTTTGGACACGCCCCTCTACGACCGTGAGCCAACGATGCCCAGCTAGGAGAGAAGTAAGCGAATCAGGTAGTGCCAAATAACAAGTATAAAACTGTTGTCACTAACAAATCAACCAATGGATAAGCAAACATCGGTTTAACACACCTATGACTTTGAATTCTAACCTGAGGCCAGACGAATTCGCGAAATTTCCGGGTCTCTAATCATCGCATTTGAGAAGAAAAAAAATTATGATTATACACTTTCATTGAAAATTGCACCAGACAAAAAATATGTTTTTTTTGTAAAACAAATAGGTCTGAAGTTGAACATTAGAGAACCATTTTTACAAAAAATATAAATTTTGATTGCATGCCGCGCACGTGTCGTAAAATTAATTTTCATATTTTTTTTCATAACGCACATAAAGAAGTGTATCCAAACCTTACTTATACAAATATACTTGAAAATACACGTGAAAATTTATATAAACACAATTTTTTATCACTAATATTAGTATTTATCTCCATCATTTTAGTAATTTAAATAATGTATTTTTAAAATGTTTATATTAATATTTAATACTGATTATTTATTTTATGTTTTTAATTTTGTTGAATTTATACTTTACCAACTGCTTTTGTGATATCACTTCAGTTTATTTATTTTATTAATTATTTGCATGCAATTTAAAGTTAGTTTTTTACGACGCCAATAAGTATAACTTCTAACGGACGTACATAACTATACTCAACCATTGTTTTTAGAAATAAGCTACTAAAAAAATATCTTTTTTGGTTTTACCTCTCCTTAAATTATGAAATTATTAATAAAATAATTTTTATAATGGAAATACATGTTTACGGATAAAAAGTTGTTCTTAAGTGCTGATATTGTTCTACGCTTAAATTTAAAAAAAATGTTGGTATTATAGTAAAATATATTTAAACTTTTATTGCTCCATTAATGGAAGTCGTATATTGTTAAACATATTAATTCATACATGAGAATCAGAATGTGTATAATATATTTATTACTAGGCAAAATTTAAGATGGGAAAGTTGCTCTGAATTGCAAAGTATAAATACTTTACTGAAATAATTATTTTACCAATCGAATTTTTAGTCGTGATGTGATAATCCTGTGGAACATTTACATGAAAATATATTTTTGACGTGACAACGTCTAATAAATCGATGAACGCCGGCTACACACACGAAAAATTGTCCCGTTACGCACATTGTCCCGTTACGCTCATTTTACGCTTGCGCCGCATCTATCTCTCTACCACTCGATTGGAACAACCATCGATTTGACTTTTTCTAGGCACATTAAACTTGAAACACTCCCATTCGTTTCCTACTTTTCCTATCATCGTCCTATCCTTAACAGGATAACACAGATTGGAAGAAGTTAAATAGCAAACATGTATAAAAGTTATAGTTAAAATAATCTCTTCGTTAAAGTAATAAACATATTTGAATTAATGAGTGCAAATAAAAGTAAATTTATCAATTAAATTGTATATTTCATTTCACTCCTTTGTATCCATACAAAATAGTGATAATTCAATAAAAATGATTCAATTTTATTCATAAAAGTATGCAATCATTTCATCAATGTTTTGTTATGACATTGTCACGTTAAACTATCGTCCGTAAACCGACTTTACAGACAACCAATTTTTTTAACGAATATTTATAATTGAAGTCCGCCCACTCGGTGTCGAGACAAGCGTGTCCGGCTGATGGACGGGAATGTGTCAAGCCTTCTCCCTGGGCACAGGACTTGCATCTCCATCCCGCGGGAGGCAGTGACAAACCACGGCGGCATCATCCTGCCTCGTCGCGGCTGTCAATGGCGTGGCGGTGCCTGAGCTCACGACCGCCAGTAACACGTGATCAACATTGATCATTAGAGACCGGAAAAATTCGCGAATTCATTTCGCGATAGGCTAAAATAAAAATATTTATACCTCAGTGCTGCCTCTGCCATTGGCTCACAACTCACCTGGACGACTCTGGGCCAATGAGAAACACCCAACCAAAGCTTTATCGAATCACAGGCTGCTACGCTGGGACGTCTCACAAGACAGCAGTCAATGAGTGGATGTTATTTGACCGAGTGTGCGTAGAACTATGGAGTTCATCCTGCAGGTCATTGAACCCGCGAATTTTTCCGGTCCCTATTTATCATGAGTAAGCGTTAGAGTGTGGTTGAAAATAGATCGTATAAGCAATTTATTTGTGAAATTTCAATATTTTATAAAGGAATCAAACATAAAAACAGTAACAATTGTTCATTTTTGCTTACTAAAATATCCACTGAATGTCACACATCAGTTTCGCAACTGTGAAGTCACTGTACGGTAAGAAAAATGTTTATTTTAAAGTAGGTACACTTTTGTGATTTTCGGGGAAACATCTATGTTCTACATAACGTAAAATACCTCAAATGTTAATAGTTTTTCAAGGTTTTTAAAAGTGTATTTACAAAATCCTGTTAAATTAGTACGAATTATTAAATATTTTTGGGTTTTAATGATTCTCACCCAAGAGCCAAATCTGTGTGTTAGCAGATCAAAAATTACGAATACTGGCTGTACAATTATTCCCCATTCAAAAATATATAAAAGGAATTTTAGATTTTCATAAAAAATTTTTTTATCATTTCATATAAATAGAATGAAACGAAAGAAATGTTATCGCCAAAATATACCTATATCTAATTTATATATTGAGTTTTAGTTTTATCACTTATTCCTCATACGTTTCCAGAAACCAGCCTTATATACTGTATGATTCACGAGAAGTTACCTCCAATCACGCATCTTAATATCACATCATTTGGAGCAAAATGCGTGTGATTTAAATGTGGTCCTATTCCCAAAATTGACATTAAATTCGATAAATTGCGAATGCTTTATAATGGAAAGCTTGAGTTTGGGGCTGGAAGAAGGACGTTGTTATAGCACAAACGTGTGAAGCACTTCTTATCGTATCATGCAGACCACGACAGCTACGTAGAGCAACAGATACGGTACATAGGCCATGTAGGTACTTATATTGCAGTCAATGGAAGCATTATAAAAATATTTTGTGATTTTGTTTCACGCATTTGTGATGCTCAGCGGTAAACAATACGTTCTGATAATACATAACACTGTGTATTTCCTTGTAAGTAAGTGGTTATTGTAGTCATGATTCTTCTATGGTTTCGAATTACTTTGTGAAAATGGGGAACGTATCCCCTATTTACATGGCATGTTTGGTTATAAATGATGTAAGCAATAAACTCTGTAAGAGGTGGTCAATTGATATTTCTCCGTCAATCACTCTGTACCTATGCATACTCAAGCTACGAACGATGTGTTTGAATACTCAGTAATAACTTCACACTTCTCTGTGAAATAAAATGGGTCTACTCAATGAACCCGCCATTATGTTACTGATTTTATCACTTTTGTTCTTTCTGCGTACATCTTCATCACCCAAAATCCTAAATTAAATGTTTATATTTATCTCATATAATCCGATAGATATATCTTAAAATCATTTCCGTATCAGAGCGTTATGGCTGCTGGGAAGAAGACTGTACAACACGATTAAGCAGCCGCAACCAATGGAGACTCGCCAGTTGTGGTACGAGAATCTCTCTCCTCACGACACACAATCTTGCATTTGTTTATTTTTGCTGTCACTTTCTGATTATAGTTGGCGTGCATCGCCAGAACGGATGTCGATTAAGTATAGAAACACCATTTTGTATTTTGTTTTCGCACTGATTTCAAAACCAATAAAAAAGTATTTATAACTTAAATCCTTAATTGATAGCTGACTTATCTTAAATATGCTCTTACTATACACAGTCACGTGGTTCCATGCCTTGTCATTTGGAAATTTTAAATACCGCTTCAGGAATCAGAACATTGAAAATTGTGTAAAATAAAAAAAAATCGTCTTTTTCTATATCGTGCGACTTTCTACTGAATATTTTCTTCAACGATGATGTAGGCCTATCCTCTTGTATGCGGGATCTGTGAAGATGCGAAGAAATATAAACTTACGTAGTTATAAGGTACATTCAAATATGTGTACAGTGTGTCATTGGACTTGAAATTAAATTCGTATTACACGTTTGAGAATTTTGAAAAGGCGTTGAAATTTTTGACGTGATAACGTCTTACAAATCTATGAACGCCGGCTGCACGCACGAAAAAGCATGACTCGTCACGTTCCGTCTGAGCCGAGCGTGCAAGAACCGGCCAACTACCGTGCGAGAAAATCTTCTACAATATCAAACAGGTTAAGGCGGGCTTTTTAACTAATTGTTTTCGTGACTATATTCAAACAAATTATTTAAATTAAATTTGCAAAAACTGTAAATAATATTTGAAAATTAAAAAGTATGCAATTTTTCATCACAGTTTTCTTATGACGTTATCACTTAAAATTATCGTCCGTAAACCGACTTTACAGACACCCCCCCCCCTTCTTTTTTTTTCAAAAATGTTCGCGTACGTGTCATTCGTAGAGACGAGAATAATTCGCGGGTTCAGTGACCTCGAGGATAGACTCCACTATCCTCTACACACTCGGGCAAATTCCAACTGTTCATTGGCTGTTGACTTGTGAGTCGTTTGGACTGGGTAGCTTGTGATTCGACACATCTATGAGTGAGGGTGTCTAATCGGTCCTCATTACTCCAGATTAACAGTGAACCAATGGCAGAAGCAGCACTAAGGTGTAATTATTTGAATTGTAGCATTTCTCGGAATGAATCCGCGAATTTTTCAGGTCTCTGAATTCGTTGTTTGTTTGCCCCTGCAGTGGCGCCGTGTGGGGTCGGAGGCGGCGCTTGCGGGGCACCCGGTGCCGCGGGATATTGATGTTCCCGGCCGGCGGGGAAGCGCGTGAGGACTCGGGTGGCGATACTGACGCCATGGCAGGCGGCTCTGCCGGCGCCCTGCGTTGCCATGGCGACGCCCGACCCCGGGCCCGAGCACCGCCATTTTTAAGGAGCTGGCGTCATCCCAGCCTAGCCTCCACCGCCGCTCCTGCGCTGGCCCCTTCTCGTCTTCATGCGCGACGTGTTTGTTCTGCGTCAAGATGCGTCCTTACATCACGCTGATTTGCCCGAGACTGTGTCCTTTTCCCGACCCCAACCTTAAACCTCCCTCCCTCCCACCGCTGCCCACTCAAGGAACACTCTACCCTCCCTAGATCCTGGCGCTGCTCGTCCCAACGTAGCGGGAGAGAATCTTTCGTAAATGGTCCGTTAACCAACAGGAAAACCTTCACCTCGATAGAAATTTTAAAATTTTACAGATAAGTGAATTCCCGTCTATTTCTTGTAGCTACGGGATTCAAGGACGAATATTACCGGGTACGCACAAAACATTCTTTCCCAACAAAGCCCGAAAATTAATACGGTTCCTTGTGAAATAAAGATGTCGGCACAATTTTCACATGTAAGAAAATATATGGTACACGTTACCAGGCACAGATGAACTCTTGGAAGTTCTCAGTAAGACAAAAAACTGCTACCAATTAGATGATCATTTAGAAAGTTCCAAATTGTCTCCAATACAGTATGCGATGTTTTCTTTTGTAAGTGATCGAGAGCCGGATTACCAGTTTCTCTTATTTCATCTAAGCCAAAAAAAAATTAATTTTTTTCCTTACTGAATTTTATTCATTGCAGTGGACTCATTTATAAAATACAAACTTTCATAGTCAAAAAGAATATTTTAAACCCAAAAATAAAATAAAAATAATAACATAGAGGTCTTTCAATTCATATTTTACATAGCTCTACGGATGGATATTTACCATTTATCATTTATGATTAAAGAAAAAAATTTGTAGCCGTGCTGTTCGAAAATTTTATTTCAATTTTATTTATTCTCGCGTTACGTGCAAATAAGAAATTCACTGTAAAAAAAGTGTAAAGTACACAGTTTTAGTGTACTTTTACATTAGATGTGTAACTATGAAGAAAAAAACACGTAGAGTTTGTGTACTTTTACAATTACTTGTGTAAATGTACCATTATGACGTGTAATTTTACACCAAATGTAGGTTCATATTCTAAAAACACAACATTGGTGCAAAAACACAACATTGGTTACCGTGTAAATTAACGATTATTCTAATAATTTTACAGCCACATTATCTTTGTAAATGTACACCAACATTAATTAAAATAAAACATTGTGTTGTGACAGTGTAACTCCGACATGGTTTGAGTAATTTCACACAAAGAACACGTATATAAACAGTATAAACAAGTGTAAATTCACTCGATTGTATTCCGGTGCGCCTGCCAGGCAACAGCCCGGGTGTAATTGTTCCCATTACATCGTGTAATGTTACACCTAATATAGGATATATTCTTCAAAATAAACATTCATAAAAAAAACTGAGGTGCAATGTAAATCAATCTGATGGTTTTTCACCCAAAATGTTCCAGTAAAATTACACCAACATTACATAAAGTAATAACACATTATATTGTGATAATAATACACCAACCTAGTGTGTGTAAATTGATACATGCTGTATTAACAAGTGTTAATTTACCGTGTTCCTGCATTGTAATAAAAAATTATTTTTTTCACTTTCGAAGTAGGTGTATTTTCACACATAAGAATGAGTACCTACATTACGAAAACCTGTTGTGTGTAATACAAACAAATGTTGTTAGTTTATGAACGTTATTTAATTCCACAATTCCCAAATTATTAAACAGCCTAGTGTGAAGTTCGCTGCCCTTGAAGATCGTTGCGACGCCGTCAGTAGCGAGTCGCGGCCATGTCTGCACTAACATTCCCCTCGCGACTGCATCACTGCGACACTCGCCTAATTGCTGGAGAATGCTTTACGTGGAACCGAAGATTCCACTGAGGGCGCGACCACTTTGCGGCTATTCAAGCCGCTATGTTCGCTATGTTGGCTATGTTCGCTATGTTCGCTGCGCCAGGTGGCCAGACGGGACAGTCCAGTTCGCGATATCGTCAAGAGACGCATGCCGTGGGATTCGAGTGATGATTCCGACGATGATAACATTCTGCCTGCTCTCGCAGTGTGTGAACGTGAAAATATATTGGGTTCACGGATTCAATAAAGAAACAAAATAATTTTAAGAATTTCAGCATTTGATGAAGCAATTGCTTGCGAGGAAGAAACCAAATTTATGGATTGTTTCAAGATAAATTCAACTCTGTTTGATGGCATTCCCTTGAAATCAAATCCCAGGCATTGTCCTGCATATCCTGCCTTCTATATTCGTCCATAGTTTTATTCCATAAACATGGATACCTTCGTAATCTTTCAGTTAACTTTTCCGTCGACTTGACTATTTAAAGAACAATAATGAGAGAAATTAAACTTCATAAAAGGCAAACGCACAGGTACAGCACAATTCCGCGCGAAAACATATGTTTTTGTTTATCTGCGCATGCGCGAAGACAGTGAAGTTTTAGAAAAATAGCCAGCAAAGCGAACATAGCGAACATAGCGAACATAGCGAACATAGCGAACATAGCTATGTGTGGCCAGTGACACCTGAGATGCAGCTGGCTGTATTTTTCTCGCGTAGCGAACATCGCGAACATAGCGAGCATAGATCCCTGTGGCCGTAGCTTTAACCTGTGTCCACGCTAAGTTTACATCTAGTGTGCATGCGGACTAAAGTGTTACAAGATACGGGAGGATCTTTACAGCTGCGGAAGTCATTGGGTGAAGCCATCCAGGCGAATATTGAAAAAGGAACTATTAAACCAAGAGTTAGTCCGTGCTGTGAATCCAGCGGATAAATTGACAAACATCTTATCAGTGCCAAATAGGCGACATACGGCACAATAATCTCACTACAGGGCGAATGCTGGAATAGGAACAAAACCAGCAGGGTGAAAAGTTAGGTAAGATGGCACTGCAAAAGGACTCCCGAAGCTCAAAGAGACTTCGTGACGTGTGAACACCAACCGAACACGTGCAGTGTAATTCCCGGGCAGACTGGCTTAAGGGTCTTGCATCCCCTGGGGTTCCTTGTGGACCTTTGGGGATAAAGAGCGGATCTATGACGTGTCGGATCTGTAGTCGGCTCTAGTACCTTAGTGAAGCTCTTATCAGGATCCAAAAAGGGCGTGTGATGCGAATATATTGCCTCTCCCGCCTACGGCAACCCATAGCCTTCTCGTGGCGCCAGTGTTTAAACAAATATGGGTAATGCCGGGGGTGCCCACTCCTCTGACTTCCACGGTATGTCGGAACAGGAATTCTGGTGGATTAGTAAGCTGTGGGATGGTGACTACGCCTTGCCCCTGCAGAAAGTCCACTGGGGGGTTTTGGACCCCCAAACCCTAGGTGGTGTCTCAAAGCATCGGATTCAATGTGAAGAACTCATGATGCATATGGAATAGCGAAGGGCGGCAGCGCAGCGGGGGTGTTCTCCCGGTCTGGGCACCTGGGCTCTGGCAAGGCTGTAACCCTTGGACGGGGGATAGTCTAAGGGTCGGTAATTAAGGCAGTCTTTGGTCTGGTATTACCTTACCTACCCGGGCTCTGGCACAGCTGTAACCTTCGAGCGGGAGACTTGCTGATATTGAAGTACCCAAGGACATCCATGTCCTGACTCGGGTGGACTCGGCCGCCATTTTGCTGCCCGGGAAAGCACTATACCTGAAAATGAAGGGTGCCATGGGACTGATCCTTTACTGTGATAGTTCCCTGCTGAGGTTTCCTCTAATGGCTCAGGATCAGGATTGGAGTAGGAAACGTGGTGGTAGTGGTCCTCCTATGCTTGGAGAACACTCCGAGGGGTCCCCGCCCTGCTGACGAGTGGAAGTGTTGAGCTACTTAAGCTCGGGTACTAGCCTGCTGAGCTAGTAGAGGTTGGATAGGCCTCAGCTGGATCACAAGTAACTGGGTGACCGAGGGGTCCCAGTGATGTGAGAGGTATGGTTCCGTGACGATGCTACTCAGATCCCTCGGAGGGGGCTGGCTCTGTTGGAGGTCTGGGGGTGGACGGCGGAGCTGGGGGCGGTTCGGTGGGGCCGAAGTTGGGATGGGTCTCCTCAACCTCTCGACCTAGCCGGGCGCTCTCCAGTAACATGCCGCGATTGGAAATGGCGAATCTATTTCCCGGTTCTCGGAACCCATGTTGGGAACTGGTAACGGTGTCAGGCATGTAAAAGTCCCATCTTTCTCCCAACCAGGACCACACCCAAACGGGATCATATGCCTGGGGGAGTATTGGTGAATTCTATGCGGTGTGAACCTAAATTACATGCCCTCAGCTCCCGGGTCTTGGGGACTGCAGACGGACAGAACTAACAGTGCAGAAGAGGGGGCAACCACCTGCCATCATGTGGCAGGAACGCCGTCTAATGGGAGTTAATATCCTGCCTCGCACAGGTGTGCACTGACCCTAAATAGTAGTCGTGAGGAAGAAGTAGCTGTCCAAGTATCGCCAGGTCTGAATCGCGCGCTCAGACGCAACTCCGGGCCTCGATGTGGCAACGACGGGGCAACCACCAGCGAGGTAACAGCGAGCGGATGACGGCGTGGCCTTGAGACGAGGCTCGCTGCAGGTGTGGCCGCACATCGCGAGTGGCAGACTGACCCCCACCACTTTTCCAAATGCATGTATCAACTTAAACCTAAATGTTAAAAATACATTCTTGTACTAATCAAGAAATTCCAAAAAAAAAAAAAAAAAAAAATCATCACCGTATGTTCCCACGACCGCAGAGCGCCTGGTGATGAATCCAGGCTCTCGGAGAAACCCCGTCGCGAAAATAGAAAAACCAATTAACAAGATTGAACCAGTTGGTGGTCACAATATTTTTCCCTTTGTTTTGTGTTATTTGAATCTAGTTTGTGAAAAATACCTGTTTCAGCGTTACTTAAAACACACACACACACATGTTGCATTGTTCTGTGGTCAAGGTACATTAGTATTGTGTGATAAAAAAACTGTTATATATGTTTCATACACATAGTGTGTACTTGAAGTATGGTAAATGCTTAACACATACAACCATATGTAATGTTCTACATGTTAAAGGGTGCAAAAACAGTTTCAAATATTTAGTGTGTGATTATAATGTAACATTTAGAGATATTTATGTGCGTTATGATCAGTTTTACAGGTTAGAGATATGAGTAAAATACTTGTATAAAAGATATGTAATATACCAGTTTTCACGATCGCGTTATACTTGGCTGCTCCTGGAAATAAAATCAAATATAATTCTGATTACCAAAATTAATAGTTCTAAATTTGTATTTCCATTGCTCCAGCCTTAATTGGTATTCTGTAGTACGTATTCTTAAAACGTTTTTCATCTGCATGGTGAAGTGTTTTCATTTATAAGAAATTATGAGAAGAGCATTCAGAAGGGAAGGCAGATTTAGCCCATTCAATGAAAAAAAAGTATATAATATGTATTATTTCTTATGCAATTTAGTAGAGAGAATGTGGTTGGAAAGGGAACAAACAGGAACACATTAAATTATAATTTGTTTTGAACCACATACCATTTGCATGTCCTCTTTTTCAAAACATGAAATAAATTTAGCTATTGAGTTCTTAACAACCTGTATACCATGATGGAAAAATAAATTTTTGATAGGAGTTACTTGAGACCGATAAATAATAAGTAGGGTGTGTTTAAACAAAATTGTAATAATTTATGTTTGTATGTTGGTATAATACAGCTTGTATGTGGGTTTATTTGTGCACATATATTTGTCTATATGTGTCGATATTTGCCTATAAATGTGTGTGTAATGGTGCGTTGATTTGCGGGTATATTTTTGCGTAGATGTGTGTTGTAGAAGAGACGCCTAAAGAGAAGCATTCAAGCCTGCATTAATTAATGAAGTGTGATGTTTTGATGAATGCTGAAGCTGTATAACGTTTGTTTCCGATATGATTGGCTGATTTGTAATTGATTGACCGTTTCAAAGGTTTGTCGTAGAGTATTTAAGTGTAGCTCGGAGATGCATAGTCAATATAGTTGTTATTGGTCCTAAAGTAAGTTGTTTGGTTGGGATACTCTTGCCCTAAATGCCTTAAGGATATAAGTATTGTTGCTAAATGGTTCTTGTTTCAGAGAGTCTTTAACTTAAGTTGCGCAATAAACTGTCCTACAGTAAGCCCCACCATTTGAAGACTCCGTCCGTACATTTCATACAAGGTGTATAGCAAACATGATTTTACCACTCTAAATCTCGTTGTGCGGAAAATTCTGTCCATAGGATTACTATTTGTGCAATATTTGGGTCTGTTATTCGGACACTTCTATCCATAGGCTTGTAATTTTTTTATGTTAGGTGTAATACATATTGGGTATGTCACTGTGACTTTTTTGTTGGAGATGTTTTGCCAATAAGGTTGCTACTAGTTCAATGTTTATCTCTAGTTAGGAGCCATTAGGCGTATATGCTTATCAGAGTATTGTCTGTTTTAGTTTATTATTTGTCGTATCTGGCAACCTATTTCTCGGAGATAGTAAACTTTCGTCTAAGTATACTTTGGATTGGTTGTAGTAGGCATAAAGTATATTAAGAATTAATTTTGAAGAACTTCATTGTTCGAAAACCTCGTGGCAGATGTTTAAGATACGTACTATAGTAGATGTTAGGGATACATTGTATTACTATTTTAAGAATAATGCATACAATTGTGGTTACTTGAATGATCTAAAATTTGGAATCGTTTTTGTTCATATGCGTAAAACGTCTCGAGTATGTCCCTATAGCACGCTTAAAGTACGCCTAATTTGGCAGTAGATTAGTCCTCGTGATTCGGTGACGTACTCTATAGTAAGTGTAGACCTATTGTAGACCTTCCATTATGAGATTCTTATAGAATGTGTAATTGATACCCCGTATGATTGAACAAAAGGCCTTATGACGTAAACATATTATGAATATTTATACAGTAAAACAGCTAATAAAACATAGCTACGTTAAAAAAAAATTTGAAACTGTTTCAAAGAATTTTTTTTGGTGAAAGTACAAGAAAAATGCTGAAAATTCTATATCATATTTATGGAGAAAGTAAAAAAAAAGTGAGCTAGGTTTTCAGCAATCGCCCGTGATATGTAACATGTAACCTCAATAACGAGCCAGATCCCGGTTACGTTAAGTAGAGTCACGAACAACTTGTTCTGGCCATTCTCCTCCAGTTCGCAAATTTTCCTCTCTAGCGTTTCCGTGTTGTCTCGCATGTACTCTGCTCTCCATCTACCCAACCCTGTTAATTAAAAAAAGGAACCAAATCTTATCGATTCAGAAATTTATAATTAATAAGGAAATTATGTGTGTTATAATTAATTCGTTGGATTCGCATGCGCCAAATTTAATGCGCATTAATCCACACGTGCATTGAAACGAATTAACCTCAAATTTCAAAACATTATAATATGAATTACACAACTCATTTCTTAATACTCACTTCATGCAAATGAATTCCAGGAATGAATTCGTATAACACACTTTGAACCTATTAACACAACACCTATTTTATTACAGCAATTATAAAATAAATAAATAAATATTATATTTTATACATTATTTCAACGCGTATTTATAACGTATTAGAAAAGCCACGTGGCAATGCGTTGCGCAGTTCAAGACTACTGTTTAGCGGAACGAACGGTGAAAATCTGTCTCTTCTATCTCCCATTCTCTTTCTCTCTCTCTCTCTCTCTCTCTCTCTTTCCAAACGCCATGGAAATGTTTTCTCTCGCTGACACACTGCAACACGAGCGCCAACTGGAGGCAGCACCACTTCCTGTTACACACTTCCGTCGCATGCACGGAGTTACTCCCACCATGTGCCGCATACCGAGAGCTAACATGTCGCATGTCAAAAAAGCTGCATTTCTGCAAAGGTGTTTGTGTGGTTTCAGTGACTCTAGCCGCTCAAGATCTCGAGCGGGTAGCCTTTTTTTCACAGACGAGAGAGCCAAACGCCCGATCGTGCATCTTCGGGGTTTTGTTTTTGTTCATTGTAACTCATGATAACTAATGGTCAATTAGGTTAGGTAAGCCACATTGTAAATACTTTAAAACATTGTGGACGGTTGATTTGGTTAGGATAGCTACATTAAAGATACTGTGAAATCATGTAAACAGTTTCCTAGCCCTGTATAGGTACATATTAAAAAGTTATTTGCTAAGCAACCATAAAATTATTTTTCAGTATTTTTAATGTAGCTATACTTACCTAATATAACCAACCATCCACAACGTTTTAAATTATTTATAATGTAGCTAACCTATCCTAATAGACCGAAAAATTTAATGCCACACCGGTTTATACAATGAGATAGAACGGAAAAAAAGCGAGCATGAACTTCGGGGAACTTCGGGTGTGGCTCTCTCGTCTGTGAAATGAAGGCTTCCCAGCTCGAGCAGTGGAACCACAGAACAAGGAGGGATGTAGAAGTGCGACTCTTACAGTGGGAAAGGAAACCATGTTTTGAGCGACATGTGGCGCTATCTTCTGGGTGGGTCCATAACTACAAGCTAAAACAACTCGGGCGGGAGTTTCGAACACAAAGTTTTAGGGTTACAATATTAAATTAACCACTTGACGACTATAAGCTTAGTAAAGGAGATTTAAGCTGTGCGAAAGACGCTTAATGCTGTTTTGTAAAAAAATCATGTTCTACGTAAATGAGTAGGAGATGCAAAATTTCTGGTATGCCACACCACAAAGTATGTGGCAACCAAAATAAAGTAAATTCATTTTCAGTGGTTTGTTTGCCCGATTATAGATTATGCATTACTTCTCACAATCAATGTAGCTGTGTTGGCGGGCGGGCCCGAAGCTACTTCATGAAGCTAGGTCCCGGCTCGGCAATCAGAGTTCCTGCAACATGAGCGGTTGCTTAAGACAGCAGGACGGTGGCCATGCAAGTCGGAATCCGCTGAGGAGTGTGTAACAACTCACCTGCCGAAGCAACTAGCCCTGAAAATGGATGGCGTTGAAGCGTCGTGCCTATACTCGGCCGTCAGTGGCATTGGGAGTGGTCGAGGCTTCTGCCTCGGCGCTCGAAGAAGCCCTGACGAGTAGGAGGGTCGCGGCGGTGAGCGCAGAAGGGCAGTGGCGTGAGCCTGCCTGGAGCCGCCGTCGGTGCAGATCTTGGTGGTAGTAGCAAATACTCCAGCCTGAAGCGGAGCAGGGTTTCGTGTGGGACCTGCAGGGAAGGTTTCATTAACCTGCCATAAAGGGTTTGCCTTTTCACTGGTCACAGGGAGGTCACTCCCAATTTGCTGCCTCCCTCCAGGTTTCAATGGGAAGATACGCCATCAAACTTCACATTTGTTCGGAACATAAACATTTAGGAAAATTGTAATCACATGATCCGGGGACTGTTATATACTTTTACCGCAACACCTAGTACATAAGTCCAGGGAGAAAACATAGTTACGCGCTACACTTTACAATTAAATTATCTGGATCGCACTTAACGTTAAGTGCCCACTATCGCTGGCGGACGCAATCTATTAACTGTGTTATGAGCGCTTACAGAAGTTTTGTTTCACTACAAAAGAAATATTTATAATACTAGTGTTACTTTTGTTTTAATTTTACATAACGCACCGGTTAACAAGTTTTTTTGTTGTAAATTTAAAAGATTTCTACTTAAACAAAATAATACTTCCGTTAAAATTACAATTTTTTTTACTATGTTGGCATTGTAGTTAGGTCACGCTCGTCTCTAGTGCCAGTATCTGGTTCAGTGACTGTAAGCTCAATGCACACAGAGTGAGGATGCAGTGCTCAGTAGCTGGTCAGAAACATAGCGCGACTGGTCTTAGGGCATGAGTCATGCCAACAATATGCATTACTTTAGCATTTGCTTTGTATAGATTCCTTGTGAGTATCGAACGTTGCTTAGCTGTTTTAATAATTTTTATAAATCTTTTTCACAGTACATATTTATCTTTTTATTTCCCCAATTAATTTTTCTACGATATTCAAAGATTTTCAAGATGGAGGTTGCTAACAATGGCGAAGAAGCGGACAAATTTGAAAGTAATTTTTTTCATGTTTATATTATTTAAGAATTTTGGGGACTGTTTACAAAATTTTGGTTGATTTAAAAAAAATTAAGGTTGACATGATAGCTGACAATATTGCAGTCGGTAAGTGCCTGATGATCTGGAGATCAACAAAAGTGTTCTTTGGAGAATGAAAGGTAAAGCATCATGGTGATCGACCATAGCATACACTTGCAGACACTATAGAGTTCAATATTTCGGCTATATGGGCACCTTGATCAAAGTGGTGAAGTTACTACTGTGCCTTATAGTGCTGTTGTGTGGGAAGCACTCAAATTGGTTAACCTGTGTAAACGGTTGCATTAAATAAAAAATGCAGGTCAAAATACCTTAGAAGTTAGGGAAGCCAATTGCGTTTACATGGAAGGGCAAATCAGTGCATAACTGTAAGGTGTTTCTACATGACAAGTAAGGAAACCATACACACTACATAATGGAAAAAATATCAAAAGAAAATGAAAATATAACTACGGGATTTTAATGTTATTATTGCCTGTGCGTCATTATCACATTCCTTGCATTTACATGATGTATTTAATCAAGATCCCTTTACAACAGCAAGCTGGCAGAATACCAAACACACCGCGAATGACATATGATGGAAAAAAATACAAATTATAGAACTTAACGAGTGTAAAATTGTTAGACGATTACCATAACCAAAATTTAAAAAAAAATAATATTAATATTTGATTTAATATTCATTAAAAATTACTTGTAAATAATTTACATCGAAATGTGCGTCGAAAATGGCAAATGTGCTTCGAATTTGTGCATAGATGAAGGTGAACGCGCATTATGTGTAGTCAAGAGTTTAGTTAAGATTAAAGGTTCCAAGGTAAAGAGGTTCTTGTTTCTATGGCAATCATAAATCAGGTTGAGTGTGATCATCTGGGACTCTTTGGTCGAATTTAATTACATGATCATCTTTATTTAATGTTTATCCAACTAAACTCGAGTAGTCAAAAATTAAAATTAAATAAAATGGTTCTTGTTTTGACGAACATATTACACCTGTAGCCATGGGTACATAAGTGTGGATCAGACAACGTAATTTCGAGTTCGCCTGTCGCTTTGGTAGATCAGATATGTATCACTCTTCATTACATATCCTGGAATTAAATTGGTTTACGTGCGTTTTGTATTTTAAAGTAGAGTTTGAAACAATTTTTCATATATTTTTAATAATATTTTATTGTTTCTACCTTACATTACCTCTATTAAGTAATATAATTGATAAAAACAGTAGACTATAACAACCATGCGTGTTATTTTCATTTCAACTTTCCCAGGGTTAAAGGCCATTTTATACTGGTATACATGGCTGCGGCCACTTTAATGCTGCAATGTTTGTGGTAATACTCGTATACACTCCAGCGAACGACTATGAGTGCACATGGGAAGGCATAGATGACTAAGAATGTAATTCCTACTTTTGCTTATATTTAACATAGTATACAGTTTTTCTTTCTTTTCCTTGTGATAGTTTCATATAAAACCGGGCATTAATGTTTAAAACATTAATAACTCCTAATTTTATCCGGAGTTCTATGTGTAATTTACTCGTGGTAATCAATTTAAAAAGTGTTTAAAGGTATGATAAATTTTCCCAATTCAAAAACTCTCTCTAAAAATATTTATACAACGAAAATGTACTAAAAATCCATGATCATTGTGATGTTGAAAACAATTAAAATGATTTTATTGGGAAAAAACATTTAAAACCAGCAATTTTGAATGAAAAAAAGAATAAAAAATGTTATGTCTCGTCATCATCGTGGTCATTTAAAACTCACGAAGAGTAAAAAATTGAGATGGAGCAGCAGTCCCCAAGAAAACAGTCCATCTTAAAACAACGTTCTCCACAGTCATCATTTGCGAATAGTGTGGATTTGACCATGCCGAAAGCTTAATTTCAGACGCATTGGTGGAAAGCGTTAAATCTGAATTTTTTTTAAAAGTTATTATTCGGTATTTTTTTTTTATTCCCATCGAGCTAGCCATTTCGTCTTTAATTACTAATGTTCGCACGTTTTGCTTTTCATTTAAAAATTTCAGTGTCGGCAACGATGTTTGAGACTAATTTAGACACACATAAATGTACGCCCATGCCCCCCGGGATTCAAACCCAGAACCTCTTGCACAGAGAGCTAGCTGTGTTCCAACTGCGCTACGGCGGACAGCTTCGCTCAAGCGCTGTAAACCCTACAATTTCTCAACTAGTGCAAGAAGGCAGAGATAGTTGTCATGAATGGAACAAACAGCAGTACCTTCTAATCTCGAGAACAATGGTGGCTTAAAACTTCTATATAAAAAATTTATAAAATATTCACTTTTTTATAATTATCTAGAACTATACACTAAGACTATAGTTAGTAGATAAAACTTTCATAATCATTGCAATACTTAATTTGCATATAAGTAGAGTCAAAATTTGTATTTTGTTACGAATATCTGTTTCGTACACATAAAGACAAATGCGTTATCAGCCAAGCAATGATAATATATATTTATTTTTTTTGTTTGTTTTATTTCACAATTTAATTTTTTTTTGTTTTAAAGAAGTGATAATTATTATCAAAAAGGTTACTAAATAAGCACTTACATTTTTTGTAATATATAATTAAAAATTATACGTAAATCAATTACTAATATGGGTCATTCCATTGTTACGGACGGGACAGTTAGACCTTAAAAATAATGTTGCACACTGTCTCAAATATATTATTTTACTATTTTATCAATATCTGCAGTTAGTCACCCTTAGTACGTATTATACAACTTTCAATTGTTGATGTATGAGATAATTATTAATTTTGATCCTTGAATTATACATCTTTATGGTATTGTTACGGACGGGACACAGTTTGGACAGGACGGCAAAGGTGAGTTTTTCAGCGAATATTTTCTGTGAATTATGAAGTGATTTACATCCAGTTATTACAATACATGGTATAGTAGTAGTTAGTTCAAACATGCAAAACCTCCTGAAATCAGATCTTAGTTTTAATAACCGTCAATAAAATGTTTTTGAGAGTGTGACACGTTACGGACGGGACGTTACGGATGGGACAAAAGTCTGAATGACAATAACACTCTTAATTTAGTACTTTGGCTTAAATAATTTTCTTAATGAACAGAACATAATTACATTTAATAATATCAGCATATATGATGCTATTAATTGTCCATTTTAAATTTATTTTTGGCATCTGAATCAAAGAGGAATACTAAATATTTTCTGAAAATCATTAAGAGGTTTTTATCCAATTAATTTACTATTTAGTATCTAGATAACGAGAAGTTAAAAGTATACTATATACTGACATAAAAAATTAAGTTTTAAGCAACAGTTAAAATGTTTGTCACTTAGTGATTGACCTGTTATGGACGGGACATGACCTGGGACAAAATATAATTTACAATAGCACCTTACTGAACATAACAATTTGGTTTAAAAGTTACTCCTTAATGAACACAACAGCAAAAATTCTAATATTATCAGTCATTTCAGTATCGTACATATTTTTTAAGTTCAGAAAAGCAGATTCTACATAATCTCAGGAATTATCTTTTCAAATTTGTAAAAAATCCTATCTCCAAGCTGTTTTAACTCAGGTTCTGGAAGTAAACCTATCACTTCTGAAAAGTTCATATCATATTTCTTCCTCGTATCAGTTTTAAAAAGATTGTCCTGGCATGCATCGCGTACAACCTGCTCCATGTAGAAAATCTCAATGCTGCCATCATCTTCTATCCTCCCTGGCTCACCACTACATATTTATGTTTACCTACTCTGCCCTACTTGCTCAATGAGTAGGTACTGCCCTTCTTGAACATTGTTCTTGGTAAGCTTCTGCACAACACACTCTTCATCTGTCTCCGAATCAGTGTACACTTTACGGTAATATGGAATTCTGTTCCTTGGCTTCAACTCTCAAAGTAAAGATTTTTGTACATTACATGCTTATAAATGTGTTAATATTATTATAGAAATCCTCATATGAATGTTGGTTATTATCACATGTTTAGGTAAATTCGCAATAATTTACAAAAAAACAACAAAATTATCATATATTATAATAAATCTTAAAAACGTCACGGAAAGGACAAATATTAAAAAAGTGATTTATTAGTCCAGAAAATTAATAATCAACATTAAACTTTGAGGTTCGGTTAACATCTAGTTGTAGTATATAGTCATGTATGATAAACAATTACTTGATTAATATTTTATGCGTATAATAAACTTTCTTACTTTTTTGTTACGGACGGGACACCATCAAATAGGTCTTCAAAAAACACTAGCTGACCCACTGAAAAATAACTTTAAACCACAAAAACCATACAGATGGAAGCCAAATGAACTGGTCTTTTCCCTCCAAAACACAGCTGTTAAAGAAAAACATATATAGCCAATGTTAAAGGAGCGCCAACTTGACTTGTTTATATCATAATACATAATAGTTATTAGGTACCCATTTTAAAATGAAAAGTTGTGTATGAAAAATTAAAAATAATCGAAAAATGTATACATTTATGGTTAATTAAGGATATGTTGGGTAGTTATAGTCTTATAAAAACATTTTATGTTATGTTTTAGTTTTACACAATTTGGTCCTTTTTGGCATGGAATTAGTTACATTAATGTAACTAATTGTTAAAAAATATAGCTAGTAATATATTTAAATTAACATGTATTATAATTCATCAATGATGTATTTATAAATTTAAATTATTTATGGAAATGCATGTAAAATATCTCAAGAATATTGTGGAAAAAAACTTTAAATCCAATTCTTATGCTAAAACCTGCACAATCTAAAAAAATTATTAATGTATTTCAACAACGAGTAAGTGATATCGCCGTGTCTAGACAGGTGAATGAACAAATGTCACTGATGCTGGATTCCCACAGAGAGGCCTTCCAGAGAGTAGACAGTGAACCTGCTGAACGACGAGTGACTGGCCGCGAGGCGCGCAGAGCCGCCAGGCAGTGTCCGGAGTAGAGGCCACGACGCGAGGCGCGCAGAGCCGCCAGGGAGTGTCCGGAGTAGAGGCCACGACGCGAGGCGCGTAGAGCTGCCAGGGAGTGTCCGGAGTAGAGGCCACGACGCGAGGCACGCAGAGCCGCCAGGGAGTGTCCGGAGTAGAGGCCACGACGCGAGGCACGCAGAGCCGCCAGGGAGTGTCCGGAGTAGAGGCCACGACGCGAGGCACGCAGAGCCGCCAGCGAGTGTCCGGAGTAGAGGCCACGACGCGAGGCACGCAGAGCCGCCAGGGAGTGTCCGGAGTAGAGGCCACGACGCGAGGCACGCAGAGCCGCCAGCGAGTGTCCGGAGTAGAGGCCACGACGCGAGGCGCGCAGAGCCGCCAGGGAGTGTCCGGAGTAGAGGCCACGATGCGAGGCGCGCAGAGCCGCCAGCGAGTGTCCGGAGTAGAGGCCACGACGCGAGGCGCGCAGAGCCGCCAGGGAGTGTCCGGATTAGAGGCCACGACGCGAGGCGCGCAGAGCCGCCAGGGAGTGTCCGGAGTAGAGGCCACGACGCGAGGCGCGCAGAGCCGCCAGCGAGTGTCCGGAGTAGAGGCCACGACGCGAGGCGCGCAGAGCCGCCAGCGAGTGTCCGGAGTAGAGGCCACGACGCGAGGCGCGTAGAGCCGCCAGGGAGTGTCCGGAGTAGAGGCCACGACGCGAGGCGCGCAGAGCCGCCAGCGAGTGTCCGGAGTAGAGGCCACGACGCGAGGCGCGCAGAGCCGCCAGGGAGTGTCCGGAGTAGAGGCCACGACGCGAGGCGCGCAGAGCCGCCAGGGAGTGTCCGGAGTAGAGGCCACGACGCGAGGCGCGCAGAGCCGCCAGGGAGTGTCCGGAGTAGAGTCCACGACGCGAGGCGCGCAGAGCCACCAGCGAGTGTCCGGAGTAGAGTCCACGACGCGAGGCGCGCAGAGCAGCCAGCGAGTGTCCGGAGTAGAGGCCATGACGCGAGGCACGCAGAGCAGCCAGCGAGTGTCCGGAGTAGAGTCCACGACGCGAGGCGCGCAGAGCAGCCAGCGAGTGTCCGGAGTAGAGTCCACGACGCGAGGCGCGCAGAGCAGCCAGCGAGTGTCCGGAGTAGAGGCCATGACGCGAGGCACGCAGAGCCGCCAGGGAGTGTCCGGAGTAGAGTCCACGACGCGAGGCGCGCAGAGCCACCAGCGAGTGTCCGGAGTAGAGTCCACGACGCGAGGCGCGCAGAGCAGCCAGCGAGTGTCCGGAGTAGAGGCCATGACGCGAGGCACGCAGAGCAGCCAGGGAGTGTCCGGAGTAGAGGCCACGACGCGAGGCACGCAGAGCAGCCAGCGAGTGTCCGGAGTAGAGTCCACGACGCGAGGCGCGCAGAGCAGCCAGCGAGTGTCCGGAGTAGAGGCCACGACGCGAGGCGCTCAGAGCCGCCAGGGAGTGTCCGGAGTAGAGGCCATGACGCGAGGCGCGCAAAGCCGCCAGGGAGTGTCCGGAGTAGAGGCCACGACGCGAGGCGCGCAGAGCCGAAAGGGAGTGTCCGGAGTAGAGGCCACGACGCGAGGCGCGCAGAGCCGCCAGCGAGTGTCCGGAGTAGAGGCCACGACGCGAGGCGCGCAAAGCCGAAAGGGAGTGTCCGGAGTAGAGGCCATGACGCGAGGCGCGCAGAGCCGCCAGGGAGTGTCCGGAGTAGAGGCCATGACGCGAGGCGCGCAGAGCCGCCAGCGAGTGTCCGGAGTAGAGGCCATGACGCGAGGCGCTCAGAGCCGCCAGCGAGTGTCCGGAGTAGAGGCCACGACGCGAGGCGCGCAAAGCCGAAAGGGAGTGTCCGGAGTAGAGGCCATGACGCGAGGCGCGCAGAGCCGCCAGGGAGTGTCCGGAGTAGAGGCCATGACGCAAGGCGCGCAGAGCCGCCAGGGAGTGTCCGGAGTAGAGGCCATGACGCGAGGCGCGCAGAGCCGCCAGCGAGTGTCCGGAGTAGAGGCCACGACGCGAGGCGCGCAAAGCCGCCAGGGAGAGTCCGGAGTAAAGGCCATGACGCGAGGCGCGCAGAGCCGCCAGCGAGTGTCCGGAGTAGAGGCCACGACGCGAGGCGCGCAGAGCCGCCAGGGAGTGGCCGGAGTAGAGGCCCTGGTGTGAGGCGCGCAGAGCCGCCAGCGAGTGTCCGGAGTAGAGGCCACGACGCGAGGCGCGCCGAGCCGCCAGGGAGTGCCCGGAGTAGAGGCCCTGGTGTGAGGCGCGCAGAGCCGCCAGTGAGTTTCCGGAGTAGAGGCCACGACGCGAGGCGCGCAGAGCCGCCAGCGAGTGTCCGGAGTAGAGGCCACGACGCGAGGCGCGCAGAGCCGCCAGGGAGTGCCCGGAGTATAGGCCCTGGTGTGAGGCGCGCAGAGCCGCCAGCGAGTGTCCGGAGTAGAGGCCACGACGCGAGGCGCGCAGAGCCGCCAGGGAGTTTCCGGAGTAGAGGCCATGACGCGAGGCACGCAGAGCCGCCAGCGAGTGTCCGGAGTAGAGGCCATGACGCGAGGCGCTCAGAGCCGCCAGGGAGTGTCCGGAGTAGAGGCCATGACGCGAGGCGCGCAAAGCCGCCAGGGAGTGTCCGGAGTAGAGGCCATGACGCGAGGCGCGCAAAGCCGCCAGGGAGTGTCCGGAGTAGAGGCCACGACGCGAGGCGCGCAGAGCCGAAAGGGAGTGTCCGGAGTAGAGGCCATGACGCGAGGCGCGCAGAGCCGCCAGCGAGTGTCCGGAGTAGAGGCCATGACGCGAGGCGCGCAGAGCCCACAGGGAGTGTCCGGAGTAGAGGCCACGACGCGAGGCGCGCAGAGCCGCCAGGGAGTGTCCGGAGTAGAGGCCATGACGCGAGGCGCGCAGAGCCGCCAGCGAGTGTCCGGAGTAGAGGCCACGACGCGAGGCGCGCAAAGCCGCCAGGGAGTGTCCGGAGTATAGGCCATGACGCGAGGCGCGCAGAGCCGCCAGCGAGTGTCCGGAGTAGAGGCCACGACGCGAGGCGCGCAGAGCCGCCAGCGAGTGTCCGGAGTAGAGGCCATGACGCGAGGCGCGCAGAGCCGCCAGCGAGTGTCCGGAGTAGAGGCCCTGGTGTGAGGCGCGCAGAGCCGCCAGCGAGTGTCCGGAGTAGAGGCCACGACGCGAGGCGCGCAGAGCCGCCAGCGAGTGTCCGGAGTAGAGGCCCTGGTGTTAGGCGCGCAGAGCCGCCAGCGAGTGTCCGGAGTAGAGGCCACGACGCGAGGCGCGCAGAGCCGCCAGCGAGTGGGCGCGCAAGAGGAGGCTAGAGCCCGCGGCGCGGTCTGGGGTTAGCGCTGTCACAATGCAGTACAAGGCCTTTTCCTTCCGGCGGCTGCCCTCGCTCAGGGCTTTGTACCCTCGCGATCCAGAATAATAGCGTTGGCCGCCGGCACTACAGTTTTACTTCTCTGGCTCCACAGCCATTTCCTCCGCGGAACCCACCCCCGCCTGCCATTCACCCCCGCCTTCTCCAGTTGCAGAAAAAATACCTCTCACAGTTTCTCTGCAAATATTTCTGCCGCCGAGCAAAAGGATAATGCGACTGTGTAATGACGGAAGATTTGAAAGGATGTTCATCTACCTGAAGGAAAATTCTTTTTTTCCGATCCTTTGTCTGGGAAACAAACAAACGTGTTCTCGGACCCTGGAGCACTGAATGTCTTGGAGGGTTTCGGCGCTCCGTGTTCCAGTGCGTGAGCAGTGTCGGCGGCTACGCCTGCAGTCGCAACTCTTAGAGGCGCTGCTAGTCCCGCACCTGCTTTTCTCGGCTACTCTCTCTGCACGCATCCCTGCTCTAGCTGCCGGAGCTACTGCGGCAGAGCGAGGCATGCTTCTTTCGGCTACTCGCTCTGCACGCGTCCCTGCTCTAGCTGCCGGAGCTACTGCGGCAGAGCGAGGCATGCTTCTTTCGGCTACTCGCTCTGCACGCGTCCCTGCTCTAGCTGCCGGAGCTACTGCGGCAGAGCGAGGCATGCTTCTCTCGGCTACTCGCTCTGCACGCATCCCTGCTCTAGCTGCCGGAGCTACTGCGGCAGAGCGAGGCATGCTTCTCTCGGCTACTCGCTCTGCACGCATCCCTGCTCTAGCTGCCGGAGCTACTGCGGCAGAGCGAGGCATGCTTCTCTCGGCTACTCGCTCTGCACGCATCCCTGCTATAGCTGCCGGAGCTACTGCGGCAGAGCGAGGCATGCTTCTTTCGGCTACTCGCTCTGCACGCGTCCCTGCTCTAGCTGCCGGAGCTACTGCGGCAGAGCGAGGCATGCTTCTTTCGGCTACTCGCTCTGCACGCGTCCCTGCTCTAGCTGCCGGAGCTACTGCGGCAGAGCGAGGCATGCTTCTCTCGGCTACTCGCTCTGCACGCATCCCTGCTCTAGCTGCCGGAGCTACTGCGGCAGAGCGAGGCATGCTTCTCTCGGCTACTCGCTCTGCACGCATCCCTGCTCTAGCTGCCGGAGCTACTGCGGCAGAGCGAGGCATGCTTCTTTCGGCTACTCGATCTGCACGCGTCCCTGCTCTAGATGCCGGAGCTACTGCGGCAGATCGAGGCCTGCTTCTCTCGGCTACTCGCTCTGCACGCGTCCCTGCTCTAGCTGCCGGAGCTACTGCGGCAGAGCGAGGCATGCTTCTTTCGGCTACTCGCTCTGCACGCGTCCCTGCTCTAGATGCCGGAGCTACTGCGGCAGAGCGAGGCATGCTTCTCTCGGCTACTCGCTCTGCATGCGTCCCTGCTCTAGCTGCCGGAGCTACTGCGGCAGAGCGAGGCATGCTTCTCTCGGCTGCTCGCTCTGCACGCATCCCTGCTCTAGCTGCCGGAGCTACTGCGGCAGAGCGAGGCCTGCTTCTCTCGGCTGCTCGCTCTGCACGCATCCCTGCTCTAGCTGCCGGAGCTACTGCGGCAGAGCGAGGTCTGCTTCTCTCGGCTGCTCGCTCTGCACGCATCCCTGCTCTAGCTGCCGGAGTTACTGCGGCAGAGCGAGGCATGCTTCTCTCGGCTGCTCGCTCTGCACGCATCCCTGCTCTAGCTGCCGGAGCTACTGCGGCAGAGCGAGGTCTGCTTCTCTCGGCTACTCGCTCTGCACGCATCCCTGCTCTAGCTGCCGGAGCTACTGCGGCAGAGCGAGGTCTGCTTCTCTCGGCTACTCGCTCTGCACGCATTCCTGCTCTAGCTGCCGGAGCTACTGCGGCAGAGCGAGGCCTGCTTCTCTCGGCTACTCGCTTTGCACGCATCCCTGCTCTAGCTGCCGGAGCTACTGCGGCAGAGCGAGGCCTGCTTCTCTCGGCTACTCGCTCTGCACGCATCCCTGCTCTAGCTGCCGGAGCTACTGCGGCAGAGCGAGGTCTGCTTCTCTCGGCTACTCGCTCTGCACGCATCCCTGCTCTAGCTGCCGGAGCTACTGCGGCAGAGCGAGGTCTGCTTCTCTCGGCTACTAGCTCTGCACGCATCCCTGCTCTAGCTGCCGGATCTACTGCGGCAGAGCGAGGTCTGCTTCTCTCGGCTACTCGCTCTGCACGCATCCCTGCTCTAGCTGCCGGAGCTACTGCGGCAGAGCGAGGTCTGCTTCTCTCGGCTACTCGCTCTACACGCATCCCTGCTCTAGCTGCCGGAGCTACTGCGGCAGAGCGAGGCCTGCTTCTCTCGGCTACTCGCTCTGCACGCATCCCTGCTCTAGCTGCCGGAGCTACTGCGGCAGAGCGAGGTCTGCTTCTCTCGGCTACTCGCTCTGCACGCATCCCTGCTCTAGCTGCCGGAGCTACTGCGGCAGAGAGAGGTCTGCTTCTCTCGGCTACTCGCTCTGCACGCATCCCTGCTCTAGCTACCGGAGCTACTGCGGCAGAGAGAGGTCTGCTTCTCTCGGCTACTCGCTCTGCACGCATCCCTGCTCTAGCTGCCGGAGCTACTGCGGCAGAGCGAGGTCTGCTTCTCTCGGCTACTCGCTCTGCACGCATCCCTGCTCTAGCTGCCGGAGCTACTGCGGCAGAGCGAGGTCTGCTTCTCTCGGCTACTCGCTCTGCACGCATCCCTGCTCTAGCTGCCGGAGCTACTGCGGCAGAGCGAGGCATGCTTCTTTCGGCTACTCGCTCTGCACGCATCCCTGCTCTAGCTGCAGGGTTACTGCGGCAGAGCGAGGTCTGCTTCTCTCGGCTACTCGCTCTGCACGCGTCCCTGCTCTAGCTGCCGGAGCTACTGCGGCAGAGCGAGGCATGCTTCTCTCGGCTACTCGCTCTGCACGCATCCCTGCTCTAGCTGCCGGAGCTACTGCGGCAGAGCGAGGTCTGCTTCTCTCGGCTACTCGCTCTGCACGCATCCCTGCTCTAGCTGCCGGAGCTACTGCGGCAGAGCGAGGCCTGCTTCTCTCGGCTACTCGCTCTGCACGCATCCCTGCTCTAGCTGCCGGAGCTACTGCGGCAGAGCGAGGTCTGCTTCTCTCGGCTACTCGCTCTGCACGCGTCCCTGCTCTAGCTGCCGGAACTACTGCGGCAGAGCGAGGCATGCTTCCCTCGGCTACTCGCTCTGCACGCGTCCCTGCTCTAGCTGCCGGAGCTACTGCGGCAGAGCGAGGCATGCTTCTTTCGGCTACTCGTTCTGCACGCGTCCCTGCTCTAGCTGCCGGAGTTACTGCGGCAGAGCGAGGCCTGCTTCTCTCGGCTACTCGCTCTGCACGCGTCCCTGCTCTAGCTGCCGGAGCTACTGCGGCAGAGCGAGGCCTGCTTCTCTCGGCTACTCGCTCTGCACGCATCCCTGCTCTAGCTGCCGGAGCTACTGCGGCAGAGCGAGGCCTGCTTCTCTCGGCTACTCGCTCTGCACGCATCCCTGCTCTAGCTGCCGGAGCTACTGCGGCAGAGCGAGGCATGCTTCTCTCGGCTACTCGCTCTGCACGCGTCCCTGCTCTAGCTGCCGGAGCTACTGCGGCAGAGCGAGGCATGCTTCTCTCGGCTACTCGCTCTGCACGCATCCCTGCTCTAGATGCCGGAGCTACTGCGGCAGATCGAGGCCTGCTTCTCTCGGCTACTCGCTCTGCACGCGTCCCTGCTCTAGCTGCCGGAGCTACTGCGGCAGAGCGAGGCATGCTTCTTTCGGCTACTCGCTCTGCACGCATTCCTGCTCTAGATGCCGGAGCTACTGCGGCAGAGCGAGGCATGCTTCTCTCGGCTACTCGCTCTGCACGCGTCCCTGCTCTAGCTGCCGGAGCTACTGCGGCAGAGCGAGGCCTGCTTCTCTCGGCTACTCGCTCTGCACGCATCCCTGCTCTAGCTGCCGGAGCTACTGCGGCAGAGCGAGGTCTGCTTCTCTCGGCTACTCGCTCTGCACGCATCCCTGCTCTAGCTGCCGGAGCTACTGCGGCAGAGCGAGGCATGCTTCTCTCGGCTGCTCGCTCTGCACGCATCCCTGCTCTAGCTGCCGGAGCTACTGCGGCAGAGCGAGGTCTGCTTCTCTCGGCTACTCGCTCTGCACGCATCCCTGCTCTAGCTGCCGGAGCTACTGCGGCAGAGCGAGGTCTGCTTCTCTCGGCTACTCGCTCTGCACGCATCCCTGCTCTAGCTGCCGGAGCTACTGCGGCAGAGCGAGGTCTGCTTCTCTCGGCTACTCGCTCTGCACGCATCCCTGCTCTAGCTGCCGGAGCTACTGCGGCAGAGCGAGGCCTGCTTCTCTCGGCTACTCGCTCTGCACGCATCCCTGCTCTAGCTGCCGGAGCTACTGCGGCAGAGCGAGGTCTGCTTCTCTCAGCTACTCGCTCTGCACGCATCCCTGCTCTAGCTGCCGGAGCTACTGCGGCAGAGCGAGGTCTGCTTCTCTCGGCTACTCGCTCTGCACGCATCCCTGCTCTAGCTGCCGGAGCTACTGCGGCAGAGCGAGGTCTGCTTCTCTCGGCTACTAGCTCTGCACGCATCCCTGCTCTAGCTGCCGGATCTACTGCGGCAGAGCGAGGTCTGCTTCTCTCGGCTACTCGCTCTGCACGCATCCCTGCTCTAGCTTTCGGAGCTACTGCGGCAGAGCGAGGTCTGCTTCTCTCGGCTACTCGCTCTGCACGCATCCCTGCTCTAGCTTTCGGAGCTACTGCGGCAGAGCGAGGTCTGCTTCTCTCGGCTACTCGCTCTGCACGCATCCCTGCTCTAGCTGCCGGAGCTACTGCGGCAGAGCGAGGCCTGCTTCTCTCGGCTACTCGCTCTGCACGCATCCCTGCTCTAGCTGCCGGAGCTACTGCGGCAGAGCGAGGTCTGCTTCTCTCGGCTACTCGCTCTGCACGCATCCCTGCTCTAGCTGCCGGAGCTACTGCGGCAGAGAGATGTCTGCTTCTCTCGGCTACTCGCTCTGCACGCATCCCTGCTCTAGCTGCCGGAGCTACTGCGGCAGAGCGAGGTCTGCTTCTCTCGGCTACTCGCTCTGCACGCATCCCTGCTCTAGCTGCCGGAGCTACTGCGGCAGAGCGAGGTCTGCTTCTCTCGGCTACTCGCTCTGCACGCATCCCTGCTCTAGCTGCCGGAGCTACTGCGGCAGAGCGAGGTCTGCTTCTCTCGGCTACTCGCTCTGCACGCATCCCTGCTCTAGCTGCCGGAGCTACTGCGGCAGAGCGAGGTCTGCTTCTCTCGGCTACTCGCTCTGCACGCATCCCTGCTCTAGCTGCCGGAGCTACTGCGGCAGAGCGAGGCCTGCTTCTCTCGGCTACTCGCTCTGCACGCATCCCTGCTCTAGCTGCCGGAGCTACTGCGGCAGAGCGAGGTCTGCTTCTCTCGGCTACTCGCTCTGCACGCATCCCTGCTCTAGCTGCCGGAGCTACTGCGGCAGAGCGAGGTCTGCTTCTCTCGGCTACTCGCTCTGCACGCATCCCTGCTCTAGCTGCCGGAGCTACTGCGGCAGAGCGAGGTCTGCTTCTCTCGGCTACTCGCTCTGCACGCATCCCTGCTCTAGCTGCCGGAGCTACTGCGGTAGAGCGAGGTCTGCTTCTCTCGGCTACTCGCTCTGCACGCATCCCTGCTCTAGCTGCCGGAGCTACTGCGGCAGAGCGAGGTCTGCTTCTCTCGGCTACTCGCTCTGCACGCATCCCTGCTCTAGCTGCCGGAGCTACTGCGGCAGAGCGAGGCCTGCTTCTCTCGGCTACTCGCTCTGCACGCATCCCTGCTCTAGCTGCCGGAGCTACTGCGGCAGAGCGAGGCCTGCTTCTCTCGGCTACTCGCTCTGCACGCATCCCTGCTCTAGCTGCCGGAGCTACTGCGGCAGAGCGAGGCATGCTTCTCTCGGCTACTCGCTCTGCACGCATCCCTGCTCTAGCTGCCGGAGCTACTGCGGCAGAGCGAGGTCTGCTTCTCTCGGCTACTCGCTCTGCACGCATCCCTGCTCTAGCTGCCGGAGCTACTGCGGCAGAGCGAGGCCTGCTTCTCTCGGCTACTCGCTCTGCACGCGTCCCTGCTCTAGCTGCCGGAGCTACTGCGGCAGAGCGAGGTCTGCTTCTCTCGGCTACTCGCTCTGCACGCGTCCCTGCTCTAGCTGCCGGAACTACTGCGGCAGAGCGAGGTCTGCTTCTCTCGGCTACTAGCTCTGCACGCATCCCTGCTCTAGCTGCCGGAGCTACTGCGGCAGAGCGAGGTCTGCTTCTCTCGGCTACTCGCTCTGCACGCATCCCTGCTCTAGCTGCCGGAGCTACTGCGGCAGAGCGAGGTCTGCTTCTCTCGGCTACTCGCTCTGCACGCATCCCTGCTCTAGCTGCCGGAGCTACTGCGGCAGAGCGAGGCCTGCTTCTCTCGGCTACTCGCTCTGCACGCATCCCTGCTCTAGCTGCCGGAGCTACTGCGGCAGAGCGAGGCCTGCTTCTCTCGGCTACTCGCTCTGCACGCATCCCTGCTCTAGCTGCCGGAGCTACTGCGGCAGAGCGAGGCCTGCTTCTCTCGGCTACTCGCTCTGCACGCATCCCTGCTCTAGCTGCCGGAGCTACTGCGGCAGAGCGAGGTCTGCTTCTCTCGGCTACTCGCTCTGCACGCATCCCTGCTCTAGCTGCCGGAGCTACTGCGGCAGAGCGAGGCCTGCTTCTCTCGGCTACTCGCTCTGCACGCATCCCTGCTCTAGCTGCCGGAGCTACTGCGGCAGAGCGAGGTCTGCTTCTCTCGGCTACTCGCTCTGCACGCATCCCTGCTCTAGCTGCCGGAGCTACTGCGGCAGAGCGAGGTCTGATTCTCTCGGCTACTCGCTCTGCACGCGTCCCTGCTCTAGCTGCCGGAGCTACTGCGGCAGAGCGAGGCCTGCTTCTCTCGGCTACTCGCTCTGCACGCGTCCCTGCTCTAGCTGCCGGAGCTACTGCGGCAGAGCGAGGCCTGCTTCTCTCGGCTACTCGCTGTGCACGCATCCCTGCTCTAGCTGCCGGAGCTACTGCGGCAGAGCGAGGCCTGCTTCTCTCGGCTACTCGCTCTGCACGCATCCCTGCTCTAGCTGCCGGAGCTACTGCGGCAGAGCGAGGCCTGCTTCTCTCGGCTACTCGCTCTGCACGCATCCCTGCTCTAGCTGCCGGAGCTACTGCGGCAGAGCGAGGCCTGCTTCTCTCGGCTACTCGCTCTGCACGCGTCCCTGCTCTAGCTGCCGGAGCTACTGCGGCAGAGCGAGGCCTGCTTCTCTCGGCTACTCGCTCTACACGCATCCCTGCTCTAGCTGCCGGATCTACTGCGGCAGAGCGAGGCCTGCTTCTCTCGGCTACTCGCTCTGCACGCGTCCCTGCTCTAGCTGCCGGAGCTACTGCGGCAGAGCGAGGCCTGCTTCTCTCGGCTACTCGCTCTGCACGCATCCCTGCTCTAGCTGCCGGAGCTACTGCGGCAGAGCGAGGCCTGCTTCTCTCGGCTACTCGCTCTGCACGCATCCCTGCTCTAGCTGCCGGAGCTACTGCGGCAGAGCGAGGCCTGCTTCTCTCGGCTACTCGCTCTGCACGCGTCCCTGCTCTAGCTGCCGGAGCTACTGCGGCAGAGCGAGGCCTGCTTCTCTCGGCTACTCGCTCTACACGCATCCCTGCTCTAGCTGCCGTAGTTACTGCGGCAGAGCGAGGCATGCTTCTCTCGTTTACCCACTCTACGAGGCTGTGCACTCTAGCAGATGAAAATAAAATTGAGGCCTTGAGCAGACGAATACGAGATGGCGGATACGACTTTATACTAGCTGTCGATATATACCTTGGCATTAGTGGTGGGAGGTCAGACTGCCAACGGCTTCTGTGGAGTAAGGATATCTCGCCAAATTTTTTATTTTGGCCCTCGCCAGGTTTAAACCGAGGACTCCATGACATAAGTGCTTTTTTAAATAATATTTTATTAAAATTTGATTAATTTATATTTTAATAATTTTAAATATTTTTCGAATTATTCTGATAATAATTACCGATTTTCATTAATGCGGCCGTAACGATAATTGCAACGTTATAAATCCAAGATGGTGGGTTAACGAAAAGTGAAATTATGATGTCATACACATGCAAGATGGTGGGTGTAACGTAACATGCAACATCTGTAGAATCCAAGATGGCGACGGTAACTATATGAACAATGGGTTTTGAAATCATTTTTGTTAAAATTTTAATATTTTTTTTTATAATTTAAAATACTAGTTTCTAGCATAAAAATTACTGATTTTAAAAATGGCGGTCGTAACGAAAATTGCATTATTAGTTAGTGGAGTATTCGATTCTAAGATGGCGGAAAGTTCTAGAAAACAAAATGTCGGAATTTTAATGAAAGAAAGTTCGTGAAAACATAATAACGGAATTCATAATGACGGATCCAAGATGGCCACCGGGCTCAAGGTCAAAGGTCAATGTCATCCAAGATGGCCGCTATGAGTCACATTCCAAGATGGCGCACCCCGGCACCAGCACCACAAGCCTAAGGCACCTATATACTACTGATGCCCAAAATGCTGACAAGAAAATGCAACTTTTAACTCGGTATGTGTCCAATAACCGATAAGTTTTTACAACTTTTCGAGTTAAGTGGGACTTCCCACACCACCCCTGAAATTTGACCACAGGACCACAGGACCAGAGGACCAAGGTGTGCCTTCATCTTATTCTTCAGAAATTTTTCAGTATTACAAGAATAAACACTTTACTTTAACTAAAAAAATTTAAATATTCATTTATTTTCAACGGTGTAGTATGTGGGCCAAAATTTGCATGTTTCGGTTGAGTTCATTTACAACGCATACATCAATATCCCAATAGGCTGCCTCTCACACACTTATCACGTAATGTCCGTCCATAATTGTAAGGACTGTGAACTTGAAATTTTGCATTATCTAATAATATCCATGCATAATGGATGCTCGCTGAAAACGGATTTTGTGAAATACTAAACCTAAAGAAGTGAAATAGAGGTGAAGCTTTGTATTAAACTTATAAACAGCAGGCCTTTGAAACATTAAATTCAGCAGTTATTATATTTATAATGCAAATGCACATGTAGTAACCATTTTTCGAAATCGCAGAAATGATTTTCCGAGAATCAAGAGTTACTTTTTTGGAGCAAAAGTTTTTAAATATTATTTAATTTTGTTAATTGGTGTTACTTTATAAGTCGAGTAAAATTCCTTTATTCTCATTATAAAATATATATAATATGTATAATATTCTGTTTGTTTTTTATACAAATCTACACTTTTATTTCAAGATTCATTAGACTATGCACACATCCGCCTCAAAACAATAGGAAGGTCACTGTCGACAAGAAATTTAAAAAAATAAATAAAACCAAACCCCTTTTTTACACGTTCAAGCGGAATTTTGGCACTTTTTGATAAAATTTTGCGGAATTGGCGTTAAAAATAAGATGAAAAATAAGGCGTAGATCTTATTACGAAATAAGAGTATGTTAACTGCCTACATGGTATTTTGAAAAAACAATCCTATTGCTATTATACTTTCCCAAATCTTAAAATAGAATTTTTGGTAATTCTTCATGAAATTCTGCACACTTGACGTTCAAAATAGGAAGGAAATAAAAGTTTATATTTTATTCAAATAAAAATAACCGTATCCCTCTGTCCACACTATTCTCATCCATGTTTTTCGCCCCTTAAAAAGATATTTTTTTTATACACTTAATGAAATTTTGCACTTTTGACTTTCAAAATAAGAGAAAATTAGTTATTTTTTTTATTTTTTAAAAGACCCCCTAGAGACATGTTGAGTGAGATTTTGAAAAACCATCACATCTTTCCTTCCCGCCCCTTAAAAAGCAATCTCATTACTACTTGCCCTTCACACTTGTCAAAAGAAGTTGAAGAATTACTGTCTGTATATGACTTCCAAAAATAATACTCCAAAACCCCTTTCTCGACCCTAAGTGAAGGGTTTGGTACTTCTTGATCATTTCTACTCACTTGACGATCGAAGTGAGAGACATATTTCTGTTTACATCTGAGATATAGAAAGTATTTACTTCATTTCTTTGTCTATAAGAGATTTAAAATAACCGCTTATATCCCTTGTTATCACCACTTAAAGCGTAATTTGGGGAATACTTGATTAAATTTTACACCATTGATGTTCAAAACAAGAGGAAACATTGCTGTCTTCTTCTTACTACGGAAAAACTACTCTCATTTACCTTTCAAACCCCTAAATAAAAATTTTAATCCCATTTCATGAATTTTTGCACAAGTGACGTTTTAAATAAGGGAGAAATAACTTTTTACATTTTATTTTTAAAAATTAACATCGAAAATTCACCCTGTTCCTCTTTTTCATACCGAAAATAAGAATTCTGGCACTTTTTGATGAAATTTTCTGCACTTGACGTTTAATATAAGAGGAAATTTTATGTTTGCTTTTAATTAACAGAGGTGTCATTTCCTACATGCTGTATCGAAAAACCACCCTTTTCCTCTGTTCTCACTTTATAAGCAAAATTTTGGTAATTATTTATAACATTGTTGCACATTTGACATTAAAAAAATTAATAAAAAGAACACTGTCAACGTAAGATTTAGATAAATTTCACTGGCTGCATAAGATTTCAATCTCCTTTTCTCCACTCATTAAGACATATTTTTTGTAGAACTGGATGTTAAAAGTAAGTGGAATATTACTTATTTCTATATAAACTCAATCCATTCACTTTAAAGCATAATTCTGGTACTGTTTGATTAAATTTAGCGCATTTAATAATCTAAATAAGATCAAAAATAATGTAGACATATTATTTCGTTAAACTACCACATTCCCCAAAACAAAGCCTCTTTACTTGGCTTAATCTCAGAGAACGCCAGTTACGTCAGCTATCCTACAATAAAACGCAACTTTAAATGTTGGTTATTAGTATATTACTTCTTTACTATTGAAGTGAATTAAATAATGTTGTGTATCAGATGTAACATATGTATTGGATTATACCATAGGATATTATTCATACCATAAAAAACTTTTCCTTAGGAAAAATAGTTTAATTACTTTTACAAAAATGTATTAGGGCGAAACGGGTCATAATAAATAATAACGGAAGAGATAGTTGGTTTTGTTTACATTGTTTTGTAAAACACGTAATTAGATATAATAAATTATGATGAATATTTTGCAGATATCAGTTATTTTCATAGCGATATAAATACAGTATATGCATAGCTATGTACATCAATAATCTTTGCGACCAAACGAAAATATAAACCCGTCAATGATGAGAACTGTTGCTAGCAATAAAACAAAGTCATGTTATTAAGTTAATTTAAAATCAAAACTAAATGAGGTCTCGACGAAATGCATTAAGCTGTTTCACATGCCGGGGCAAACTGACAAACAATAATCCTGCAAAAAAGTTCTTATTTGTTTTCTTAATAATTAAAATAACCGCTTTGTATAAGTTATTTTAAATTTTTACTATATGCAAATATTTCGCCAAGAACTTCATTATTAATTCTATTGATCAAATTAACCCCTTAAAATAATAGGGTTGAAAAGTTGACAATTCAACTGACTCTTCACATGATCTAATATACCGTTTTAAGCTTTCACTTTGTTAGCATCTAGACGAGCACTCTAACACAATTTTCTCAAGTTTAACACAACCAGAATCGTCATCTTTTTAAATGTTATGAGTAAATGAAATTAGTCATAGCAACGAGATTAGCCTTTTCAAATGCCATGTTTAACTTACGTTGAAATATTCTGAACTTTCATGTTTTAGTGCTGGTGAAATGTATTACTAATTCGTAAAATTAAAACACCAATTACTATAAATATTCCGTAGATACTTTTTAATTGTTTTTTCTTCTCCGTGCTACTAACCATTTCAAATTGTTGAGGTGATATTCTTATTTGATGCTGGAGTAGGTTAGTTTTCGCGGTTTTAGCCATACTAACGATAGTAGGAAAAGTTTTCTGACGAAGGTTTTCTTATTTTTTGACACCCACCGTTAGAGAAATGCTACTGCAGGGATACATTGGGACTGGCCATTTCAACACGTTTTCTTCTTTTGAAGATTTAGGAATGACTGGGTATAAATTTTACTACGACCGTAAGGCAAATGATTTAGACGTTTTAAATATTTTGCATTATTCATATATTATTCTCCTTCCAAAGTAGCATTAAAATTAACAATTTAATTATGTTACTTGTTTAAATAATTTTTCTATTAATTAAAAAGAAATATTCTGAGAGTCCAGTTAGACATTGTACATAAAAACATGGTGTACTAAAACTACAAAATGGGTAAAACAAAGTAAGACTAGCAAATCTTTGAGAACAAATCACGAATTCAGGGAAATAAAAAGTGCACTTTAGTATGTAACTTTGTTTAATCGAAAAGCTTAATTTTCAATGTTTCTTTTCCTAATGTTATTGAGTACTGTTTTAAATATTTACAAATTTTGAACAAAAAACTATTTTGATGCTTCATGACAAGAGACCTGCAAAATTCGCGGATTCATTTCGTGATATGCTACAATTCAAATAATTATACCTTGGCGCTGCTTCTACCACTGGTTCACTGTTAATCTGGATTAATGAGGGCCAATTAGAGACCCTCACTCATAGAAGTGTCGAATCACAGACACTCAGTCGAGACGACTCACAAGTCAGCAGCCAATGAACAGGTGGCATTTTCCCGAGTGTGTATAGTGTAGTAGAGTCTATCCTGGAGGTCATTGAACCCGCGAATTTTGCAGGTCTCTATTCATGACACATTTTCTTCAGCCCTTCTCCTCGAGCGCAGCAGTCTGCTGACAGCTGCAGTTCAGTGACGCCAGTTCTTCCGCGTCGTTAAAGATAAGTGCAAGGTCACCCACCTATTAGCAATACATTTCACAAGCACTAAACCATGAAATGCATACTACCAACGATTCTAAAAGAAAAAAACATCAATCTCAGATTCTCACAGCAACACCAAACTTAGTGACGATGAACGAAAGTTATGAAAGAAAGAGGCTTGGTCTAAGTCAGAAATTAAATGTTGGGTGTAGAAAATTTGCAAAAACACCTGATATCAATGTTTAAATCTCCCTAAATATCGAAGCCTGACAGAATATTTTATATATATTAAAACCTTTATCCAAAATCTAAAGAGGATAAATTGAGTTTTTACAGTAAAAAAGTAACGGCAAGGGAGATATTTGGCAACGGAAGTTTGTTTAGGATAACTAGAAATAAAAAGGCTTTTACATTGAGCTATTATTGAAAGGTAGTTATTTTAATTATTCTAAACATTATACATTCTAGTGAAATTTATTGTTTACATGTTTAAGTGCGTAATTAGTATCAAATCATTGGCCATAGTCCATCATTTTTTCTTTTATGAAGCAATTGTGCACCTGTTACCAATTTTTTTAATGGCATTTATTTTGTATTTTGTATTTGATGGTATTTTAATAAGTATGAACAAGAGTTATTAATGACCCAAATTTTTAATCACATTGGCATAAACATAGTATGATTTTTTTAAGTTCCAAATAAAGGATATTTTTTTAAAGGGTGGATAACCTTTCATTTTTCATATAAATTATTACTATAGTCCGTTGCATATTACTAACTCGTGTTACATAGAATATTTACTTATTTAAAGGCTTCCTCACAATTATCTGAATTGCGCCATATTACCCGACGTTGTGGGTAAAATGACGAAATGAAGTAAGTCTAGTGTTAGTACATTCGTAGTACTCATGGTGAAATGCGTACAATTTTTATACGTAGTACGTATTATTATAAAGCGGAGTGTTCACAACTGCATTTTATCACCGCTAAAAAAGTCGTTATTTAAACAAATTATGGACTTTTATTTAAGGGGCACCATATTCCCCCACTTTCCCCTGCTAACTCACAAGCCTTAATTTTTAATTATGTCTTAAAATGAACGTCACTTTTTATTAACGAATATTTCCAAAAGTTTATGGCAACAGATTATACGTAGTACATTTACTTTTGGTACGCTAAACATCCACCGATTTACAGCAATTTTCTCTGCAACAGCTTTTTTTTAAGAGATCCAGTTATTTCCTGGAAAATTAAATGGGTAGGCCCTATATATTTAACTTTTATTAAGAACTACATTGGCACAAAAACCATAAAATTGATACTCATACATTTAAATCAAAGTTATACACGCACGCAAATTTTAATTTAAGTTTTCATTAAGCAAAAATAAATGTTTTTAGGTTTTGAAAAGTTTTTAATGTGAAGCTTATGGCTATTTAGCTGCCTAAGAACGTTCAAACTATCCTAGAGTAAAGGATTTTCAAAATAAAACTCGTGGATTAGTTTTTACATTAATGTTTCCCCAAGTTAACATTTATTATTAGCTATAACAAAGTTAACCACGTTGTTCTGTTATTTCTGGAGGCATGTTTTAACAATAAATTAAATTCTATGTTTATTTATGTTTTATTTTTTTACGATTGGTTCTTAGTTATTGCTAGCATTCTTTTTCTCTAGTTACAGAAGTGTTTATATTTTATATATTTTTAAATTGATTTAATACAATTTCTTGGACACACGCCATTGCAGTTTGGCACTGTTTGTCATGTAAAGTATTCAAGAACGTAAATTAAAAAATAAAAATGAAATCATAAACCACACAGAACAAGCTTCAATCAATTCACGTCAAACAGATAAACCCAACGTTTAACCTAAACAGGTATTACGGACAACACAACAACTAAAACACCAACGAACACAGTAGCTTTCTCATGATGAAACAGTTGCGACGTTTCGGGAACTGGCATCTGTTCCCGTCATCAAAACAGGGGGGGGGGGGGGGTTAGTGTACGTTCGACCCCATTCTCCTGGCACAGCCAACGGCAGACGAGGGCTCCGCTGATTGGCCGCGCACGCAGCCAATGGCAGACGAGGGCTCCGCTGATTGGCCGCGCACCCATTGCTGAGAGGGTTGTTTGTTTGCAAGTGATTTTTGGGGTAAGTTGGTTTCTTTTTTTTTTATTAAAGATACCCTTAATTTTTTATTTGTTGGCTGAAAATATTATCACAGCTGATTTTTTATTTTATTTAGTTGTGTGTTCTTCCTGTATGAGTGGTAGAGACCTGAAAAATTCGCAGATTCATTTCGCGATAGTCTGAATTTCATACACATATATATACCTTTAAGCTGCTCTTGCCATTGGCTCACTGTTCGTCTGGGCGACCCTGGGCCAACGAGAAAACCCTCAACCGAAGAAGTGACGAATCTCGGGCAAACACCAGTTGAGACGACTCGCAAGTCGGCAGCCAACAAACAGGCGTTGTCGGCCCGAGTGTACAGGGGACCGTGTAGACTATCCTGGAGGTCGTCGAAACCACGAGTTTGTCAGGTCCCTAATGAGTAGAGACAGGAAAAATTCGCGGGTTCATTTCGCGATAGGCTGGAATCCAAGTGCGTGTAACGTATTGCCGCTTCAGTGATTGGAACACAGTTTGCCTGAAGGACTGTGAGCCAATGAATGACCCTCAACGTAAGAAGTATCGAATCACAAGCATCCCAGTTAGCAGGTGCCACGAGTCAGTAGCCAATGAGCTGGTGTGATATTCCCGCGTACACAGAGGATCGTGGAGTCCATCCTAGAGGTAATTCAAACCGCGAATTTTTCCAGTCCATACCTGCAACCAACCTTCTTGATATTATATACAGTAGAGACCGGAAAAATTCGCGGATTCATTTCGCGTTGTGCTAGAATCCAAACACATATACTTCCCTATTGATACTGTTTTTGGCTCAGATTTTACATAAAGGAATTTTAGCCAATGAAAAACCTTCAACCAAGGAGTATCGAATGGGAAGCATCACAGTTGACAAGTCTCACAAGCCAGTAGCCAATGAGCGTGTGGTATTTGCCCGAGTATGTATGGGATCGTGGAGTCCATCCTAGAGGTCATTGAAACCGCGAGTTTGTCAGGTCCCTAGTGAGTGGAGCGGAGTGGAGCAGCCCAGCAGAAGGGTGACCGGCGGCCGGTATTGATCCCGCAGAGGGCAGCTCGACACCCCGAAGGCCCGGACCCGCGACAAAGAGCGGCGTTGCCACGGCGACGTGACTCCGTCCCGCGAGAGTGTGGTGTCGCCGTGGCAACGCGGGCGCCTCGCCGTGCGACAACATGGCCGCCGCGTCGCGCTCTTCCCGCGCGCGGCCTTTCGCAGTCGCCCCGCCTGCTGCCTCCCGCGCGCGAATAAAAAAAAAAACTGTCCCCCGAGGGGCGAAGCGGAGGGGTTTTCAAATTATAAACACCAACTTCTCCCGTAATTTTCCCCGCTGCGCCCCTCGACGTGAATGACTGCCGCGTCCTGGCAACACCGGGCCAGGTTACTGCTCTTCGTGCTCGCGCGGAAGATGCGGTGGCAGCTTCAATGGCGCAGTTGCTCACGTCTCCGCTTCAGTTCCAACCCTGCACGGTTCCGCCTCCGGCTTTCCCCTTGCACCTTTGCATCGCCGTGCACTTTTATAACATTGCCGTGTTTAGTATGACTCTGGATATTAACTACACAATGACAAACATACCCAAGGTATTAAGAAAAAATGGTGTTGTCTGTAAAGTCGGTTTACGGACGATAATTTTACGTGATAACGTCATAAGAAAACATTAATGAAAAATTGCATACTTTTTTAATTTTCAGAATGTTATTTACGGTTTTTGCAAATTTAATTTAAATAATTTGTTTAAATATAATATCACGAACAATTAGTTAAAAAGCCCGCCTTAACCTGTTTTATATTATAGAAGATTTTCTCGCACGGTGGTTGGCCGGTTCTTGCACGCTCGGCTCAGGCGGAACGTGACAATTTTTCGTGCGTGCAGCCGGCATTAATCTATTTATAAGACGTTATCACGTCAAAAAATTTTTGAAATAAGATTTAAGCCGAACACTACGTAGGCTAAATGTACTTACACTTAGTCCAACCAAATGGACTCTGGAATACATCAACATTCTTCAGGAAAGTACAAATCCAAAAAAACATTTTTTGTTGTTTCTTCAATTATTCTATTGCATGTGGCTGACTGTAGCCTATACCTAATTTGATGTTAGGCAGAATTATAGCTTCTTAAAAAAGAGCGAGGTGTGTCAATTCGTGTGTCGGTTTTATTACTACAAAACCAAATATTTTGTAGATAAATGTTTAATTGCGGGTGAAATGCATTTTGTTACCCCCGTGCTTGAACAAGTTTATTGTAACAAAAATAGGGAAATTAAGACATCGAAAAATTGTGGTATATACAGATACATGAAGAAAAACACGAACGAAATGTATGTATTTATTTACTGTACGAATTATCGTAAATTAAATAATTGATTTTTCTTAATAATAGTCTCGGTGCGTTTTTGTGATTTATTATAATAAATTTAATCCAATAAATTAGTTTTATTTAAAACCATTTTCTGTACAGAAATAAAAAAATATTGTCTACTTTAAAGTTTCTTTAAAGTCTGGTAATAGGTACATAGCCTATGTTTCTTCGGCTATTTCAGATAATTTCTTGAAAATGAAGGGAAACAAATTTTAATCTATTATTTTAATAATTGTCCTTTCAATAAACATAATATTCATAAAAATTGGTTGAATTTAGTACTTCGAAATTCATTGTGAACTTCCTTGTGCTGACCTTAGGTAGACAACCATCTTGTCGCAATGTGTAGCTCGCCTTCTTGTGCAAGCTATTCTACGGATTTAATACAATTTCTTGGACATATGCCAGAGCAGTTTTGCACTTTTTATCGTGGGAAAGATTGAAGAATACAAATTGAGAATTAAAAATAAAAACATAAACACACAGAGAAAAAGTCTGTCTGTGCCTGATGGCGGAACAGATGCCAGTTCTCGAAACGTCACAACTGTTTTGTCAAAGGAAGACTGCGGTTTTCGTCGGTGCTGTCGTCGTTGTGTTGTCTATAATACATGTTTAGGTTCATTGTTGGGTTTATCTGTTTGACATCAGCTGATTTAGCCTTGTTCTCTGAGGGTTTCTATTTTAATTTTTAGTTCTTAGTTTGCGTTCGTGAATCTTTTTCATGACAAGCAGTGCAAAAATGCAATGGTGTAAGTCCCTGCAATTGTAATAAATAAAAATTCCCTATTGGATGAATCGTTTAAAGAACATATTCTACAGCTTTTAGGAAATCACAGGTTTTTAATCTTGACCGGATTAGATATGTTATGTCTGCGTACACTAGAAAACATGACAAAACTGAAGAAATAAATTGAAAAAAAAAATTAATATAAAAAATGTATTTCCCCTCCTTTATGTATCCGGTAAAATTCCAAAATAATTTAAGAACATGGTGAGTTTATAACTGTTCCATTAAAAAAATCACGTACATCAAAATTTTTTAGGGAAGCACTATCGCATAGATGAAGTAATTTCATTTTAGAAATAAAGATTGAATTTATAAAGCGTATTCACATGGAAAACAACCGTTCAGGATGATTTATCTAGGGCATTTGTTGGTAACTAAAACAGAAAATTATTTCTAAGGATTTCTTCATTTAGGGGTTGCGGTTTGAAAACCAACCTAGGGCAAAATGTTTAGTAGGTACTTAGGTAATGATTTGTTAATCTCGACTCCCTCAAAGCTTACCGGGATAAAACGATAGCGCATATCGTAATCTATAATAATAATTTAACTGTTTGGGGTAAAAAGTCTGTGCATTGCATGGGTTTATTAAAAAAACTATTAGAAACGGCTGTTTGGTTATTTGAGAGCCCAAAAATGTAGTTTTTAAATTTTTTGTCATTTAGTTTGTCCGTTTGTATGTTTATCTCTTTGTTTGTTTGTTATTTGTTTGTGTTTGTTCCAGCATCACTCAAAGACCACTGAACTGTTTTCGATGATTTTTTTTGTAATTTCTTTGGCTAACTTATAGCTACACTAGGCTCTATGTAATTTCAAAATTTCACTCCTAAAGGAGTGAAGAGGTAGTACCTAAACATGGTTTTAAAATATTTTATCGTATCTTCTAAACTAATCGAGCATAAGAAAATATAGTGGGTATCGAAAATAATAATACCAAAACTACCAATCCCGTTTTATACATTTTGTGAAATTTCCCTCTTAAATGTTATAAAAGGATGTTTTATTTTAAAATTAAAAAATGCCTACTTTCGAATCTACGATAACTAGAAGTAAAGACTTTAGACAGAACAACTTTCATATATAGTTAAGTACGTATTGCATGGTTTTTTTTCATTTGTCGAAAATTGACTGTTAAAAGGGGTGAAAAAAAGGTAACTAGGTAATAACCCGCGGCTTAAATCGCGGAATCAGGGTTTGCTGATATTTCATTGATTCAAAAAATGTTTACTAAAAATTAGTTACAATAGTGACAGTAAATTGTCAGGCGTATAAAATAATTAATCGACAACAAAATCATTTGATAATGATATTTTCTAAAGCTTAAATGCGTGCGCTTTTAAATTTTTTAGTATAGTTCAAGTATTTGATTTTATTATTCCCATCTTAGTGTGTTCAAGGATTTATTTTACGCTGATGAAATCACACATCTTTTCATGAGGTAGCCAAAATAAAAAATTAATTTTAAACATGTGTCATTTTACGAATCATCTCGCTTCTTAAGTATTCTGTAAAAAAAATCAAATATAAAATGTCGGTAAGGGTCATAACAACACTAATTGGTAATGGAACATCGATCTTACTTGCATGAGACAGAGCGATGCTGGCGCAGTCCAGGAAGAAACAGCAGAAACCAAGATGGTGCACATAAAATCAATTAAAATGCTGGCCTCCAGCCGAAAGAACTAAGATGGCAGCTGTGACGTCATCCAAGATGGCGGCCTCCAATAGACGAAAACAAGATGGTGGCTGTGACATCAGCGTCAAAAAAAGTTGCTGTAATGTCAGATCTAAGATGGCGGCCTCCAGCAGACGAAAACCAGGTGGTGCCTATGTTAGAATCAATGATGGCATAAGGCTCTACCTTAACGAAAAGTACAACGTATGTAAGTGAGTCACTCGATTTAAAAATGGGGAATTCCAAAATGGCGGCTTAGGTCAAATGTCATGATCAATCTCAAGGTCAATGGTCATCCAAGATGGCCACCGTGTGGACAAAATCCAAGATAATGGAAATCGTCTCCGGCTTTACGCTCAGCTCCAGGTCTCGGATGCCCATTTACATAACTACTTACATAAATGCGTGTTTCACAAATGTTAAAATAGTCCATCTCATTAAATTAAACATGATAGGCATATCTATATTTCATCAAGGTAAAATATTTATTAAAATCAACTAAGTAAAATGTATACTATATATATGTATATTAAAATCAAACAAGCTTAAACATTACAACGCTCTAAATTTCAGCTTGTTATGAAAATAATCCAATGTAAACCTTACATTTTATTTTGTATTTTTCTTTAACAAAACCGTATAGAATGATTCATAAACTTTCTTACCGCTGTGCAACATCAGCAATATTTTTAAATTGCCACGAGCGAAGCCGTGGGTTATTAAAAATGTATATATGTAAATATACACATAAATTAACTTCGAATAATTAATTACGTAAATTTTAACATACTTAAATAATTTAAGATGGCGACCTAAAGGATACTAAAACAAAATGGCGGCTGTAACATCAGAATCTAAGAAAGTAGCTGTAATTTTAGAATCCAATATAGCGGTTGTGACAGTATAATTAAAGTTGGCGGACGTGACATAATAATTAAAAATGGTGGAATCCAAGCTGGTGGCCGAGACCAAAGTCGCGATGTGACCATGAGTGGGACATTCGATTCAGAGATGGTGGTCGATACGACATGATTCAAGATGCTGGAACATTCTAGAAAACAATATGACGGAAAATAAAAAACAGCGGAATCCAAACTGGTGGCCGATGTCAAGGTCATCAAAATGGCCGCCAAAGTCAAGGTCAAGTTAAAAAAATGTCCAAGGTTATCCAAGATTGCCGCCATGACATCACAATCCAATATGGCGGACACCAATTAAACTGGAACCTGACGCCGGAGCCACAAACGTATACTACTAATCGCATAGCATGCTAAATATAGCGCACATGTACTCTAATGTTGATTAAGAGTTAAGTATATGGTTTGCATAACAATATTTAAAGTTTTCTGAGCAAGTGACCAAATCTTTATGGCATAAGTTTCAAAAATAGATGTAGCCTACTTATACTTCAAATGGCAATCATTGGCATTTTTTTTCAGCAAAGTTACAAATACAGGTCTATATTTAAATTAAATTAAATATAAAGCAAAACATAAAATTAAACACAACAAAATATAATTACCTTAATAATCTCCGTGGCTCGCAAATTATTACTTATACTTATTCCAGGTATGAGGACATTTTTGTGGACAAACTTTATTTTTAATTCTTTAATTGCATATTTGTTATATGCTTGAGTTTGTGAATTAAAAATTCTGTTAAACAATCGATGCGTGAAAAATGTTTTTGTCCCGTGAATATTCAGTTACAGAAGTTCAAAATAACATATAACATATGTAAAGAAAAACAATTTTATTTGGAATGGAGATCTTATAAAATATTTTAAGAAATTACTTTTTTTACCTTTTTCCAATGTAAATTTATAATCTGAGTTACTGCGAATACATACCTAATTACCAATGGTACTCTACTCATGCATGTAATAACCCACTCTGCCCCGGCATTGTGACAGTTTGATAATATTCAAATCCTAAAAGTTAAAGTTCTGTAAGAAATCGCTTAGCGAAGGTCGCGGTTTTAATCACAGCCCTGGATTGACTCTCATTTCTTACACAGTGTTGGTCGACTCACCAAGTGGTTTGGAAGCCACTATCAACTTTGAAGTTCCATCGCCTTAAATAAATGTGCACAACCATGTGACACCAATTCTACCTTTAACCTAGGGACTACATGCATATAATACGGCTACCGTCTAAATAACCTTAAACCGCAATGGCTTTATTTTAATTAAAAAGAAGGTAATCCTTTGAATTCAATGCCTTTTATCGTTTCGTAAGTCCTCGCAATAGAACTTGTGAAACTTGGATAAAGGCTCAAAGATTATAGAAATTTGTGAAATGTTCTTCATGTGTTGTGGTGTTTTCATCTACATTAAGAACAAAATCAATTTTTCAGGGGCTCCATCCAACACGAAAATAGTGATTGCCAAATAATTTTCTCATGTCGTATCAGATCACTTCGTTACTCGTAAATGACGGTGAAGTCAGCTTTATTAAATCCCCCCGAATTATTACTTTAGGAAGCATCTGCATCAATAATGATCTAGCCTTATCAATGTCCTTAGTGCAGGTAGAAATTACGTAACCCGTCACTCATACAGGCAAGAATTAATGGAATTCAATTCGTGTCTACGGATAAAATATTGCCTCAGCTGGAATATTCCAAGTGCTAGTAAATGTTGTAAATGACCACTGCACATTCACTCTTACGGGTTGGGTTATGCGCATTTCTTTACAAATTTGATCTTTTTTTTTCAATACTTATGTAACGAGTGATTGTTGATATGGTATATCCAATATGTATTGTAAGAAAAAACAATTATAATTCTTCATTTAGATCTTTTGTCCAAACTGAGACAATTTGTTCACATGAACGTTCAATGTCATCACCAAAAGAAAACAAGTTACCCTATATTTTTTATTTTGTTTCGTGATTCGTTGACGGCGAAATAATTTGAGATGGTTACCAACACGAATGCTATTGAGGGATATTAGAGAAGGAATCGACCATGGTCTAAAGAAAGAAATTATCCTTGAATATCTGTGAAGGGACTTAAGGGAAGCCATGGAAAATGAAATCATGATGGCTGAATCAGGATGAGATTTGAAACCTTCCGAATAGGTGTCCGATAGTTTACCACTTCAATAAAAGGATCACTAATGTTTTGTTCAAAATCAGTCGCCAAACAAAACAAAGGGGTAGTAATTTATAAAATTTTAAATATAAAATTTAAAAATTAAGAAAATGGCTATGAGATTATAAATAAGAAATCAAGGAGGTGGTTCAACAAATGGTTATACGATCTGAGTATGGAACGCAAACCAGTTACTTAGACTTATGTAGTACAACATTTTATAAAATAAAATGCTTATTTTTAACTCTTTCACTAATCATTTTAATCTGATACTCTCTAAAAAATATTTTTTGACATTTCAGTTTAGTATGTTCTTTCAATATTATGTTTATGTCCATCATCTGCCGAGGATTTTTCATTACGTTTCACGTGGGATTCAAACAAATATATATTGACATGTCATTCAAAATTTATTTAAAATTTTAAATTAAAATTTCAAACATGTATATTGAAAACATTAGTAAATAGTTTTTCGCTTCACAAATTTCGGGAAGTAAAAATGGCATGAGTTTTGGAAGTTTTGGTTCTAGTAACCGATAGTTGGTTAAATCAGGCATTCATTTTACTTAAAAATCAAAATCAATGGTTTAGAAATACTTTGGTCTCAAAGTGCCTTAAAACAAGTGTTCAAATAGTAACATATAAAAAATTATCTAGGAAATTAAATCCAATAAAACGTTTGCTTTAGTTACACAATATAATTCATTAATATGACTACATCCAAACGTTCCCAATAATGCCTCTTAGAATCACCTGAGATGTAGGAATAAAACAGTCTACAATAAAACGTTTGATAAACATTTACATTGATAACATTTTTGTGCAGGTTTTATTAATCATTTGTCATGTATTTTGTATTTAGTTGTCTATGTTGATATTTAAGCATAACTATTAAAATATGTACGTTTAAAACTTATTTATTTATGTATGGACGTCCTCTCATACTTTAACTTACATATCAACTTATTTCCTATATATTTTAATGAATGTGTGTAAGTATGTCTAGCTATATACGCAATTATTAATGGATTGTGCATAAATTTATGAATTTATATACATACTAGCTTATAACACGCGGCTTCGCTCGTGGCAACATCAGTACAGTACAGCTGATATTGCACCTCTGCTCCGCTCTACCCTCTGGTTCTGGGGTAGACCGCCTGCCTTGTGACTTGTAGGACACGGGTTCACGCCCCGGCTCCTCCAAGGCGGATTGTCTCAGGCAGATGGCGACATTTGTCTGACAGGAACACAATCCCTTGCAACAAGTCGGGCTACCAAAGAGACGGTGGGTGGCTTCCAAATGGGGAGCCCGTTTCTTCTCTAGACTCCCCATGCGGAGGCCATCCGGGGGTTTCTCCGGGGTCGCCGAGTTTTGCAATAATATTTGTAAGTTATCATCCCACCATTTAACCAAACGAGAAAAAGTACTTCAAAATTTGCTTTTGTTCATAAAATATTTTAAAACACATTTTTATTTTTATTTTTTTTTACTTTTACCTCACTAAAAAAATCACATTAAATGTTTCTTTTGCAGTAAAAAGTCCCTCGAGAACCGGCACACAGAGTTCCGCCCGAGGCAGGGTCAGCATGGATGGCAGAAGCCGGCTAGAAGGCATGCGGGCAGATGGGGTGGAGTGTGAATTGTTGGGAAGTGGGAGTACCCAGAGAAAACCCACAGGCCACGGCATCGTCCGCCACATTTCCCAATTGCGAAAATTCTGGTTTGACTTCTCCGGAAATCTACCCTGGTCGACTTGAAAATAAAAGGGAGGGGGGGGGGTTCTAAAACCACTCGACCATCGCCCCTCTTACTGTTGTAAATGTAATATTTATTAATTTTAAATATAGTTTAATTACGCTGATTTATAACTCTCGGTTTAGTGTGTTCGGAGATATATTACCTATATATATATATTACCTATATATATATATATATATATATATATATATATATATATATATATATATATAATTTTATGAGATAACTTATTTTAAAATATGTGAAACACGCGCATATATCTGGCATTTCCACTTTCATTTTATTAAACTATTTATTAAACTTCTAAACTTCCCCCTTTTTCACTCCTTTTTCACTTCATTACATACACCTACATTATTTTACGATTTTTGAAACCATCATTTTAAATGAATAATAATTCCTCATCGTGCGTAAGTAGATAAATAGATATGCTCAGTACTAATAAATCAAATTTCACAAAAAATATTCACCCTCCAATTTAATTAGATTCGTTATTATGATAATCTTTTATAAATTAAAGCTAACTTTTCTCCCTCTTCTATATTATTTGCTCTTCCCACTTTATTTGCTTTAGAGATTTTTTTACATTTTATTAAACCAACTTATTTACAACATAGAACATGTGAACATATCACTGGCGAGAAATGAAAAACACTCGCTCACATTTTTTTTTAAATTTATTTACGGTATCTTACCTTACAACATTATTCAATTATAGCTTCGAAATGAAAGCAATCGAGCAATAAATCTCGTAGTAATTTTTTGCAGAGTTTGAACTGTTTTCAGTTCTAGGTGATATGTGCCGTAAGAACCACTGCTACTATTATAACTGGTGTGAACAATGTGGTGGCAAACAAAGTAAGATAACCCCTTTTTCACCTGCTAAATCAATCAATACTACGTTCTTGGTGTGTGTTTTGTGGCCATCTAATACAATAAGTATTGGTCTTTCCTTTGACGCTCCAGTAAATTCAATAAACATTTTGAACCAAGTCAAAAATAGTTATTTTGTCATCCAACCCGTTTCTTGGACTTGTGGCCAGGCACAAACTCTAGTTTCATTTTTTTTTTTTTTTTTTTTTCGGATTTGGATTAACATCTGTGGGACGTAGCACCCTGAAGCTGAAACACAGATCTCTGCAGTCCCAGTATGGATTCTTTCTGCTGATGTAACTGTTCCTGCCTGTCTACGCCCTTTCAGAGCAATAACTATTGTGTGGCCTTTAGCATTGACTGTTAAACCAGTCTCATCACAATTGAAGATACTCTCCCCAGTCTAACTGACTTTCTGAAAGATCGAAAAACTTGTCTACAGCAACTTGATTCGAAACCCATCGCTCGTGCGACTTAAGTATACTCCGGTTTTCTTATAGCTAAGAAAATCTTTTACCCAATCTCTTCCAGCAGATTTGGATGCAGCACATTAAATGTTGATACTTGCGAACCATCTGGAAAAAAAACACATCGCACATAAAGTTGGGGGGGACAAATAATGATTTTGATGTCATGTAAACCCATTCCCCTCTTACTAAGACGGGGGGTCCGGGGGTCCTCCACCGGAAAATTTTGATTTTAAATGTTCAAAATAGCGCTTTTTAAGCAGTTTTTGTATCTAACCATTGGATACATCGATGTTAAAATTATTATTGTTTCCTTAAGTTAAATTTGAGAGTGAAGAAATTACAAATAAAGTTGGGCAGAATAATATTATAAAATAAAAATATCACGGTCTAGAAAGTTGGGGGGACAGTCCCCTCCACCCAAAAAGTTCAGGGGGACACGTCCCCCCTGTCCCCCCCCCCCCCCCGGTTCCTACGCCCCTGCATATATAAATATAATTATAAATAATCGATATTATATCTTTATAAATGAAATTTTAATGCCTGTCTTCGGGTGTGTGTCTGTTTGTGGAGATGGTGGTGCAGTAATCAGAAATCACAGAAATTTCATATTTAGTACTCGGGCACCTTGGTTTATTCTGCAGTGCCCCTCCAAGCGATTTTTCCGGTTTTCGAATTAGGAGGTATTTGATTTTTTTTAAAACATATAAATCCATTTATTTCTTGAAATACTGGACTGGAAATTACGATTAAATTCGCAGCTTTAAACGCCCGATTATTTTCTGAAACCAACCCTCTTGAAATCGCTGTTTAAATTGTTCCAACAGGTCACGTGATCCTTTTTCTTTTTATTTTGATAATTAAAAATTTGGGTCGAGGCCTGATTAGAATTTTTTTTCGACAGCAAACGATCATTTTGCTAAAGTAGTTTTTAAAACAATTATTTAGCGAAAATATGTAGGTACGGAGTGAGTTGTATAATAGTGTCGGATAGACGTCATGCCCTCCAAGCATGCTTCCAGGTTAGGTTAGGCCCAGATGAAAATTGTTCAGTGAAAATCGAAACGATATACACCTTTTTGTTGCAAATAAGACAAACTATTCAGTGGTATACATACAATTCGAACAATTGTCAATGTACAACATGTATTAGAGCCTTAAAAGTAAAACAATATTGAAAATCAGTACAAAAATTATACTTACATACAATATACGTCGCAAATCTCTCAGAATCCGGCGCGGGAATGAATTCAGACAAAGTAGATACCATGGCTGGTACCTACTGATCAAGTTGACACAGTTTCCGCCAGATAGCAGCACTGTAACTATTATTTAGAGCCCTTTCCCGTCTTGCCCCACCCTCCTCTCACTGTTTGCTTAGAATGATTCAGAATACCCTTGACATGTATATTCAGGCTGGCTGGAATGGTTGGGAAATCCAGATACTTCCGAAAGTGGATTAATTGTTTAACCAATGCTAATTCTTATTGTACATAATTTTTAGTGACATATGAAATATGAGAAATTAAGATGCTTTTTAATCGTTGACATGTTTTTACAATAGAAAAAATGTGACTCTTGGCTAACGTGAAATATTTTTACGATTTTTATTAATAAACATAAGTAAATACCGCACAATTTTGTGTCTGGAACTAGACGGTCATGATTTTTGCATGTTTACGTAAAAATAAAATACTGCACAATTCTCACAGCTCGATGACAAATAAATCCGTTCGCTTCGTAAATGTTTTCATTGAAAATCTTTCATCCCGGAGGTTAACACAAAGACAATTTTTTTTAACATTATAACTTATGTCAAATATAAAACAAATTGGCACTCGGCAGTATAAAAATTAAGTTTTACAATCATAAAGTACTAAGATATTTCTTTATCTTTGTATTACCATACTAAACAAAGAGTTTTTATAAAAATGGCAGATTTCATTTCTTGAAAGCACTTTCTTTTAATTTGCGATTCCGCCTCAAGTATTTTACTAGTACCAATTTGAAAGAAAATAATTTCAATTCTTTGTTTTTAAAGCCCCATTCCGCTCTTCTTAATCATATTATGCCGTAATTAGTAATGAACTTCACTTCCTCATTAATCAAAAAATGGAAAAACATATTGGAGATTCTTCTTATTATTTAAAATAATATTTTATGTGTAGAATATTATTTCTTTTATACTAATGTACCTATGTGCTTATAATTAGCTACTACTACGGATAAAAAAAATTGTTTTTATTTTTGTGTGCATGTATTTACATTACTTACACTTTTAATATACGCAATATTTTAACAATTTTCCTATCAAACAAATACAGGTGCCAAACTACATAGTACGATTCTCCAATTAATTTAAGGATCTTAATTTTTTTATTAAAGATATAAATAGTTTATGTATATTGTAGAATCAGTTACTTTCAGCCAAAATTTGAATACAGATGACGTAAAAATGATGAAACGAAATTCGAAAGCAAAACTTTCGTCCTTGCTGCTTCCTTGGCATTTGTTGATATTTAATACTGTTCTCGGGAATTTCAAATCACGTGTTAGCAATAATCTTTGTTGCAAGGATTATGTGCGTTCCAAATTAAATATTGCTAGTTTTCTCACTTGACCTTATTTTATGAAGGATTAATTCTCCTACTGAATAAAAAAAAACACAGGAGCTTGTTTTCATATCTCCCGAAAAATCTGATTTGTTTCACTTATATATAATTATATAATATTAGAAGCCTGTAAATACAGTACCCTTTCACTGCCATGTGTACATGTGGCTATATTAAGAAGATTGTATAAGGGTGTGTGGTAAATTTTCTTTCATTAAAACATCTTGATGCTACTTTTATTTTAATATTTATTTAAGGTTGTTAGAATATGCAGATGCCGAAAGCCTCTGGGAGAATTATGTATTAAGTTACAATATATATAGATATATATATTAATATATATATGTGTGTGTGTGTGTGTGTTGTAGTGATGTAAGTTTGGTAAAAAGTGGAACAATATAATTTTAATCGGCATGAGTAGGGTTCTAATCACATTCCAGCCATTTAGTTTTCTGTTTTTTATATTGTCTTGGAGTTATTTATTTTGGCCCATGGCAAATTCCTTTCTTTATTTACTGGCATTGTATTGGGTGGTCAGTGGGCATGACCTCTAAGGCATCACGCAGCCAGCAAGACACAAATGTTTGCGAAATGAGTAATTTATCAAGTAGTTCGGTGTCGAAATAAATCTCAGAGATACCATTACATTTGGCCTCTGCATGGCTAGGTGACTATAGAGACACGACGTTCAACTTTTCCTTGGATTGTATTTTTGTATATTTTTGTTTCTCTTGACTTATCTATAGAGACCTGAAAAATTCGCGGGTTCATTTCGTGTTATGCTAAAATTCAAATAGTTTTACCTTAGTGCTGCTTCTGTCATTGGTTCACTGCTAATCTGGAGGACTGAGGGCCAATTAGAGACCCTCACTCATAGAAATTTCGAATCACAGGCCACCCAGTCGAGACGACTCACAAGTCAGCAGCCAATGAACAGTTGGCATTTGCCCGAGTGTGTAGAGGATATTGGAGTCTACCCTGGAGGTCATTGAACCCGCGAATTTTTCCGGTCTCTACTTATCTAACTCGGTTTCACTTGGGACTTACGGTAGAGTTTTCTGTCGCATGCGAGCTGAAAGTCGCGTGGTGTTAACCTGAGTGAATCACAGTTTTTACATCATGGAACAATCCGAGACATACCGTGTGCGGATGTGGTTAGGTGGGTCCGTCAAGTTGGCAGTATTGCATGTGCAACTGGGAATACAAGTGCTCCACAGACGAGATTGCTCTCAACTGAACTGTTATAAATGACAAAAAAAAAATCACAGTAATGAGAATATTAGGACTTCTAAAATACTCTTTAATTTAGTAGATAGCATATTCATGTAAATATTTTTTATTAAAAATTTTTACAATGAATATAAACAATGATTATAGTATAGCTTATGATGGAACCGTGGCGTAAATCTTATAATTGCATGCATGATCAATTTTCTCTTGCATTGTAATTTTTCGTCACTTTGGACATAATGAAGTATTTTGTGTAACGAGTATATTTAATTTATGTACGTCATACTGTTATTTCACCATAAATACAGATAAAAATTTAATGTATATATATTATTTCAATCGTAGTGCAGAGGCGAAGAGTTAATTTTTAATGATGATGCGGATGACGGTATTAGAAGGGGAAAATAATAGCTAATTTAATCTTTGGTAATAATTTTTATTTTTTTATTTTTTGAATATATATTTTTAACTTTGATTTTTAATAAATCTATATATTTTTTCCACCCCCATTGCAGGTTACGTTGATTAGGTTATATGAATGTCGTGAGGTATTGCTGCGAGCCATGGTCTCTGAAATAACGTGCTGCAGACATATTATTTATTGCTTGTTCGTGTTTACACACTTATACCGCACCAATATTTTATCATGTGCTTTTGTACGATAAAGGATTCACCGTGTCGAGTGCATGTTTGATCAACGCCTATTACAAAATCACATAAACACCTAAGACAAGCAATGAGTAACCGCCTTGGAGCATTCTTTAACGCGACCGAGTTAGCGTGGAAATTGTGAATCACATATTGCTACTGGAGTAGGAATTTTGAGGGAAAATGGGGCAAAATTTTAAATTAAATTTACACTAAACAACTTCAGGGAACCTTACTGCCTAGTTTTTCAACTGACAAGACACCTTCATAAATACTTGGACCTTAACACAAATATGTAACATAAAAAAAGAGTCCGAAACAGTTGAGTTTTAATGTACTCAAACGTGTGAAACAGGGAAAAATATTAGAGAAAAGATGTAAAGAGCCTTAGTTTTTATAATCTCTACAGAAAGTTGGTACTATGCCATTTTATAAAATGTTTTACCAATTTAGCCTCAACATTTGCATTCGTTATAATGTTTTTAGTATAGTTGTTGCATGAATTTTAATTACAAATACAATGTTCGTCAATGAAGAACATTATTTTCAAGATTGTGGTAATCGTGAACTTGCAATGAATAAGCCTGTGTAAAAAAAATTGCAGTTTTTGGTTGGTGGCCTTACAAATAAAAGCATAACCATCTCACGAAAACAAAATTTCTGTACAAGTGACATTTTTAGAGACCTGCAAAATTCGCGGATTCATTCGGTGATAGGCTAGAATTCAAACACATATACCGCTTAGATAATTTTGCTATTGGCTTACTGTTCATCTGAACGAATCTCAGCCAATTATAAACCCTCAACCAAAGAAGGATCGAATCACAGACAAACCAGCTGAGACGACTTACAAGTCGGCAGCCAATGAACTTGCGTTATTTGCCCGAGTGTACAGGGGTATGTGCAGTCTATCCTGAAGGCCATCGAAACCGCGAATTTTGCAGGTCTCTAGACATTTGTTTACATATAAAAAACGAGCAATGTATTCGCCTGTGGTAACTTTTAACCTCGGCAATGACTTAAAAACTCTGCCAAAATTATCTCGTGCACGAGCTGCCTTGAGCTCACGGGCGACTGGAAGTCCAGATCCCAGCATCAAACTTACTGTAAAAACCGCTTTCTTTTTGCCGCCAACACGCCCGTTTGAGGTCTGTTCTGAACAACCGACATCAGGATATTTTTAAACTATGTCAATCCTTTCAGTCGATGTTTTGAAACACGTATATATATATATATATATATATATATATATATATATATATATATATATTGCATGTGGCTCAAATGTGTCAACAGTCAAATAATTTTATATTTGTTTTGTTAGCAAAATGATGATTTAACAAGCTCTGACGATAATTCCTCTGTTGGCCGAGTATTGTAAAAATTGAAGAGGTGTTTAAAGAAAGTTTTCAAAAAAAAATATTTTCCTAGAATACATTCCAAAAAAATAATAATATAATTTTCATTCCCAAGGATAAACATTTACCTATTTTACCGCAGCTTTATACATATTTTAGTGACTAAATAACTTTTGTTAAAAACTGGTAAAGACATGCAGTTTTAGGTTTGTTGTTGTATGCTGGACCTAAATGTATGTATAAGTGTGTGTGTATGTGCGGCTCCTGGGGGCATGCGATTGGCCAGTAATGCAGCGCTCCGAGAAGCTGTTAGGGACCACCTTGGTGCTTATTCTAGGTTAATCTTTTCAATTAAATTTTCATTACTTCTCTGTTTTCATTCGTAACCGACAGTTTCGTATTCTAAGATTTTCTGTTGTTTTTTTTCTTGAAATCGTTACAAACAATCGTTTCTTCACAAGAGGAGTATGGAACTATTTAACTAATAATTATATAACTACTGTCCTAATGGGCAATGCATGGAGGTAGTATTTTTTCCACGAAACTGACAAGACTGTGTTAAAAACCATCGTTCTGAAAAGAAAAAAGAAAAATCTTGGAATACATTGCTTAAACCGTAACTTTAAAATTCACATAAATTAAAAAAATATATAATTATAATTTACTCCTTATTTAAAAAACTTTTATCAAGACATGCTTGCTGTTTTTGCCATTCTATGATAATTATGTTTTTTAAACATTTATCATTTTCTTGGACCAAGTCACGTCAAAACAAAGGCCATTACAGAATTAAACTCATGGCAACACTTGTCACAGAAATTAGAGAATATATAAGTGACAATCGTAACTATTTGAAGTTTCAAGCTAGAAAGAAAATAAATTTTACCGCAGCCATGAAAAAAATTGTAATTAAATACTATCAACATGTAGGAAAATAGGATATACTGGCTACTTTTTACCATTCTCAAAGTAATTTACTTCGTATGAGTTTTATAAACGTACGTAGACATTAATATTGTAGCGTACGGTCACTTATAAACGGAATATTGGACAGTTTAAAATGTCTCACAATGAAATATGTAGCGATTTTTCTTTCAGAAAATATTAATTAATTTTACCTGGAATTTCAAAATTCTCAAATTTGCTACGATTTTGACAGCCATGAAACATGAAATGAGTTTTTGTGATAGAAATGCAAACCATATCATGAAGTAGCCAGTGGCATTGCAATTAAACCTAAAAAGTTTCAGTTCTGCAATAAATTAAATTATCTGTATTTGTACAACCCAAAAATGTTAAAAATGTAACTTTGGCAGCTAATTATGCAAAAAGTATGCGCTGTATATATTTTTCATTTCGTGAAAGTTAAACAATTGAAAAAGTCTTCAAATTTATCTGTAATTACTGTAAATATAAAATCTTGACCTGAAATGGAAGGCACCCCCGCAAGTCACTTTCGTTCCACTCGGAATATTTTGGCTTCCAAAATTAGCCGCCAGGGACGCTAGCGACTCCTGCTTTAGTTACAGCAATTACAGCTAATGTCATAGTAATAGTTCTCTAGTCCAGTGCCGTGTTACTCCAACAATGAAGTTTAGCAGTCATAAGTAATTTTTGCCGATCAAGCATGTGACAACTACATTGCAATTGTATATTTACCTAAGTCTGTGTGAAATTACACAATTTTTTTAATTTTATACAGCCTATATACAAACGAGTTTTAAATTCACACCTACATCTGGTATAAAAACACACAAAGTTATGTTTATTTAATAATTTGTATAATATTTTATAGGTTTGGCTACACTGTGTACAAAAATACACACAACTAAGTGCTTTAATAAATTACACATTCGTACATGCAAAAATACACCGACTTTGAAGGTGAAAAATCGCACCGTAGCTAACACACAGTGTAGCTAAAAGCCTAGGTATTCATTACCAACCTAACTTTAATTAAAAATCCACAGGGGCTTATCCTAACCCAGAAAGTATTTCAAATTCAAATGCCGGATGCTTGCGTGCATTTTCTTTTATCAATTTCGCGGTATCACAAATTCCTAACTCCCGTAGTGTAGGTTATAGAAACACATTTTCGCAATTTTCCATAATACTTATTTCAATATTTCATCACCGGAGTGTATGTCCTATCGAGTGTAGGCTATAACTAAAATTTCTCTTCGTTCAGTAACAATTGAAATTATAATTTTAAAAGTCACTTCATACTTTCACGTAACACATTAATTTTCGGAAGAATGAATTTTAATTATATTACTTGAAAGCTACGTTTCACACACTATTATATATATATTTTCCGTCATTTCTATTATTTAAGGAGTATTTATGAAATTCTGACGCTATGCTTCCCTAGCATTTGTTCTTCTATCACTAGTAAGATCAACATATATTCACAGAGTGTGATATTAGGGGTGTAAAATATGTGCAGGTAATAATAATTACGAACACTTGCTCGACATTTTACACATCCAGTTTAACACTTAGCGAAAATATGTTTCATATATTAGTGACGGAACTAAAAATTCAAGTAAGGGAGTTGTCGTGTTTAAATTTCAGAAATAGTTCTTAAGTAACACGAATGAGGGGAAAATTAAAAACATTCAACATGGCGTGCGAGGCCAGGTCTTGAGTAGGATAGCAATGGTCCTTCGTACGTTATTTTGCCGTTATGACGCTATAACTATTCTAGAGACTCAAAGAAGGGAAATAAATCCAACAAACAACCCGAACCTACCCGAGCGACCTTAGAGTGTTAACGATAACATACTTTGAATATAATTTTTTTTGCTCTCGGTATTCTCTGTCGTTAGAAGCGCCTTCGAGTCAACTCGTTGTCTAATGACTCGATGGGTGTGATCTAGAGAAGCCACCGACCGTAGAAACTATAATGCGGCGAATAGTCGACGATGGCTTTGTGCCGCTGCAGTGAAAAAATATTTGGAAATTTTACACAAAATATTTGTGACAACCGAGTCTCCACTGGAGTCAAAGTTATTTTACACATAAGCGTGTTGGTGTATTGTTACTTAAACAGAAGAGTACAAATACACCAACACATGAGGCGGAAAATTACACTTACACCATCAGAGACTCTGGTGCTAGAAACATTTAGTGTGAAAATATAATTGGTAAATATGCCATACATAGCAGTCTGTCTAATTTTAACTCCGTGATATACAAATTTCCAAAGAATTCATCTGTAAATAAACACAACAGTATGTTAATTTTATTGTAGTATTTACTTAATTTATAGCAACAATTAAAATTGTAATTTCCTTTTTACAAAAATACTATACTTTTTGTAACTTACAGCTGTTTTTGAACAACGTGTATTATTAATTAAATTTTAATTTTATCACAATTTAGTGATGAATCAATTACTTCCTTCAATCTGAGTGGACTTGTGGAGGCTGTAACCCACAACCATGTGGTTACTAGTCAAGCATCTTAACCACACGACCATCGTGCGCAATAACAAACATGCAGAAATGGGCATATGACTTTCGTAACTTAATGTACTTTAAAAGGAATTTGCCAGTATGAACAGTAAAATAAACTATAATATTGCAATTCCTTAGTAGTTGTAAATTTACTTTCATAAATATTTTGTACTGTTACAATGATGAATGTGTGTACTTACAAGTACCTACAGTATACTGAAAAAAACGGGAAACTGGTTAAATTAACATTTAACCTACATATCCACATATGAAATTTAAAATGTTAGTAATTGTAATAAAAGATTAACGTTTGTGTATTTTTATCAAAGCCTTAAGCACGATTTGATTTTCCAGAAACATTTGTGTAAAATCAAGCAATTATCCTTTTTTAATAACACGACCAAAATGTAAAATTAATCAACTTTGTGTACGTAATTTTACTAAATATGTTTACAGTGTAAGTGTAAATTTTTTAAAAGAATCGTTAGTTTGCACAACTGTGTATTTTCGCACAAATGTTGAGTTTTTAGAAAATCGATTTATATTTGGTGTAAATTTACACGATTTTGTAGTCATTTTACACAAGAAATGTTGCGTGATAACCATACAGGGATAAAAATTAGTAAACTTAAACTGGCTTATAGTGATTTAAAACTTTTAGTAGTGTTTGTGTAAAACTACAAACACCCCATGGGTGTATTACTATCACAATATAACGTGTTATTTTACTTGGTGTTAATGGAATTCAAAATGTAATTGTGGTTGTAAAACTGTCAGAAGAATCGTTAATTTACATGGCAACTGTGTATTTTTTAACACCAATGTTGACTTTTTGAAATATCAACCTACATTTTGGGTGGAATAAAACGATGTTGTAGTAACGTTACACAAGGAATATGTAAATATTCGCCAACTTTACGTGTTTTTTCTCAGTTATGCTACAAAATTATATATACATTAACACCGAATGTGTAAATTTACAGGGTACAGAGACATGCTTGAACGTTTTTACTGAAGGGTTGACTGCGTTGGAAGAACCTGAGAGCCATTTGCAGAGGTCCTGCTTTTATTTTCCCTCCGCTTCCTGCCAGAAGGAAGTCGCCACTCCTTTTCTGAAATTCAAGTGCAGAGTCGATTAATGCCTAGCTCGCTCCTTTAATTTAGTTATAAAAGATAGTTATAAAAGGCTCTTCGTCCTTTTAGCGAGGAAAGCCAATCTTACACGAACTTACACGAACATGAATGATGTCGCTATGCCGTGATCGTTGACAGCCAATGGTGAAAAAAGATATTGTTTGTAAACTAATGTTTACAATTTGGCCTGCATGCTGACCTCAACTAAAACTTTAAATTATAGCGAATATGCATTGATATTTAATAATGTCAAACTATTAATATACAATAGCCTATAAGTTAAAGACTTTCATTTTATTCATATTCAGTATGTTAAACAAAGTCTAAAAAAAATATTGTCGTGTATCCCCATTTCTTACTCTCATCTTAAACTAAACACGACACATATTTTAGTGATTTTCTTTAAATCGACATAGAAGTTGAGTTTTTCATTGTGATAAATCGCTAAATCGGAAAAGTGTCACAACGTGCAGAGTTTTATCGAGAGAGTTTAAATTCACTAAAATATAAATTTTATTTCTGGTTGATGCGTTGGTCACAAAAAATGTTACCAGTGACAAAAAAAAACAGTAACAATCATGGTGGAATAGGCCTGTCGGAAACACGTTAAAATCAAATAAACATTCAAAATGGTACATGTTGTTCTTTCCATACTTGTTTTAAATGAAATTTTCAAGGACAAAAATTTGCTAAAGCTTGTCTAATAGGGACCCCCCCCCCCCCCCTTCTTGACCGGTATTTTCACTTTTTGAAATAAAAAGTCGGTGTCTTTCTGCTTCCTTGAGACTGCAGAGGGCAAGGTAGAGCAGGGAAGGTCCACTCCTAAGAAAATGGAAAACTTTTCGGTCTGGACTCTTGAGAGTCGAGTGTGCAAAAAGTAAAAATGAAGGTTGTTTAAGCGAAGTTTCCCTGCGGTAGCGGACAACGCCATGAATTCAGGTAGTTGGTACTTCAAGTTAATGTTGTTGTGAAGCTATTTATAGGTGTGTGTAAATATTTATGATGTTATTGATATGAGATTTTTTTTACACAAGATAAATGTTTTTATTTTCGAATGTGAACAAGCATAAGTAAAGATATGGGCTACCAATAATAAACATAAACCAAATTACCAACCACCTTTTTACCATTTTGAGGAAATTCAACACATCAGGAGTGAAAAAGGTGTACATTTGGTTTTAAAATAAATAATTGTGTATCCAAATCTAATAAAGCATAAAGAAAGATATTGGATAGGCCTACCAATTTTATATATGTATATGAATACTACCAACAACATTTTACCATGTTGATAAATTAAATGCCTAAGGGGAAAAAAAAGGTGGTAAATTTAGTATTAAGATAAATAGTTGTATCTCCGAATCTAATCAAGTATGAGAAGAAATAATGGATAACAATAATGCACATACGAAAAATAATAATCAAAAATTAAACATTTTGTGAAATTCGTCTCTAATGTTGTGAAAATAGGGTAAATATTATTTTAAGATAAATAATCGGTTCACCAAATATAATCAAGCATAAGAATAGATTTTGGGTACTAATAATAAACATACGAAAGCTACTAACTGCACTTATAAAATCTAGCGTAATTCGAACCCTAAGAAATGAATAAATTAATAAAATGTCATTCCTAAATTGTTTAGTCATGAATTAAATATTTTCTACACGTGAAAATGTATTGTATCTATTTATTTCAAAAAAAGTTTGGAAAAATTACAAACGTTTCTTAAAATGGTGCGATGACAGCAATAACCTGAAATCGCGTGAACAAAGCCGTGGGTTATTAGCTAGTTGTGTTAACATACCTATTCAATTATTATGCATATGCATACTATATATATGTATAAAGTCAAAATTTAATATTCTGAGAGCATGGTTTGGCAATACATAGGTACATCATTTTCCTCCGTACGTTCCTCTTTATTCCTGCCAAGGCATTTTTTGTTTTGTTTTATACGCGTGGTCCTGGTTATTTCTGAGCAAACAAATGCTATGAGCATTTTTTTAGAGATTAGATATGAAATTATATACTGAGTTATGTTTAATATGTGAAGTCCTGTTACCAAATTTAAACTAACCAAATTTTAATCAGGTGGCATATCATGTAGTCAAATTGGCTACAGATGGCACAGTTGGTTTCATTTTTATCCAGGCTTGCAGTCTAAGTTTGTAGCACGATGGAAAAATTGGGTACGTTTGTAGCTAAATTGGTAACATTTGTAGCCAGATGGAGCAAATGGCTATATTTGTAGCCAAATAGACTACATCTGTACCCAGGCTACAAGGCTACATTTTGTAGTTAGATGTAGAAACATTTCGATCATGATTTACTTGGAAGGAAGAGTACTGCTTTCCAAATAAAAATATTAAAAATTGTTTACTTTGAGACAGTATGCGGCGCAACATGATGGTGAGAAGCGGAACTACTTGCACCATGTACTGTTTCCAAAGGAAAATTAACTCACGATAATGGCTTCATTTAATTTTCTATTCATTATTCATTATAAGATTTCAACATAAACATTGCCGCTGAAGCTTTCAGGGGTTCCGGATCAATGCCTTCAACGTTGTTAAAAGGTCATAGGCGTAGTTATTGTAACAAGGAGTTTACCTTGGGAAAAAACGCTAATCGCCATGAGATTATCGATTGTATGTTGAGTCCTTATTAAACCCATTTATTTGCAATCAGTTTCAGACATAATTTAATCGAGAAAAAAAATATCTTGAATAGTCATCGTAATGCCTGCACATGCTTACTGAAGATAGCGAGGTCGTTTGTACATCAGAGAAGTGAAATAAAGGCAAAATATTTGACGAATATTCTGACCTCAAAAAGGTTAAATAATCTATGCTAAAAACACTATCATGGTTCTCAATAATGATTTTAAATTAGAAACTGATAAAGGTAATATGAATATTCGGGAAGAAGGATGTGCCATCTCCGTGGTAAATTAAATATTTACTCCAAATTCAAGTTGACTTCGTGAACATAAAAACAAATAGAATCATTTGTAGCCTAGAAGAGTGGAGACTGGTGAGGCTCTGAGACCCAAACAATGGAACAATTGCATTGAAATAAATATAATTGATCATTATCATTGGAACGATGGCCATGAGGCTAATGAAACTGATAAAAAATACTATAAATTAAAAATTTATATATTAATAATTAATATATAATTATATGACAGCAATCAGGTGAATACTTCAACTTGCTTCAATTGAAATATGATACTTAAAGTGTGATTTGCACCTCGAGTCCATTTTACCTAAAAACGAAAACATAAATATTAAAAAATCCTTAAATATTATAAAACAAATAATTAAAGATGAATACAGTTTAATTAATATGAAATCACTTACTCTATGGACTTCGGCATTCTCGGTTTTAACCCATGCAATGCAATTAATTAAGTAAAATACTAATTTCAATTTAAAATATCTGCAAAAAATGGTTGTCTGTTAAGTCGGTTTACGGACGATAGATTAACGTGACGTCATAACAAAACATTGATTAAATGATTGCATACTTTTATGAATAAAATTGAATCATTTTTATTGAATTATCACTATTTTGTATGGATACAAAGAAGGAGTGAAATGAAATCTACAATTTAATTGATAAATTTACTTTTATTTGCACTCATTAATTCAAATATATATTTATTATTTTAACGAAGAGATTATTTTCACTATAACTTTTATACATGTTTGCTATTTAACTTCTTCCAATCTGTGTTAATCTGTTAAGTATAGGACGATGATAGGAAAAGTAGGAAACGAATGGGAGTGTTTCAAGTTTAATGAGCCTCAAAAAAGTCAAATCGATGGTTGTTGCAATCGAGTGGAAGAGAGATAGATGCGGCGCAAGCGTACAATGAGCGTAACGGGACACATCGTAACGGGACAATGTGCGTTACAGGACCATTTTTCGTGCGTGCAGCTGGCATTCATCGATGTATTAAACGTCACGTCAAAAATTATAAAAAAGCTTAAAACCGCACTTACGTCATGCCTACTTTTCGGAATCCTCGGTTCGATTCCCAGTGAGGAGAGTTAAAAAAACTTCATGTTTTTAGCACTGCTAATATCAATGCATGTTTTATTTCCGCCATCATGATATCCTGGAGCCATCAAGAATGCCTCCATTTTGGATTTTTTTATCGTCTGCTAGAGAACACTGCCGTTATATTGGTTAATTTAATCATCCCATAGAGTTCACAAGCATTAATCCCCAAATAATCAGCTACTGAAGAATCCGCCATTTTTTATACAACCAGGCCGCCATAATAATATTATTAAAAAATATCCAAAAAAACTGAAAAAATTCTACAAATTCACTAAACAATTTACTTATCATTATACTGTTTGGTAATACTACTGTTATTATTATCGTAACTGTACAGAAGACACACGTTTACCAAAAAATATTATTGTAACTTTAGAAACATTATTACTTTTACAAAAAAAGCCTTTAGTTCAAACTGAGATTTTTTTACTGTCTGGTAGGACCTACGCCGCTATATAATTTCGACACTGGATAGGTAAGTACATAATTAGTTAAACGCGTAAGCAGATTTATTTGATTGGTTAAATATTTTTTTTCCTATTTAAGATTGTTACAGGCCAAACAGGGTTTAGGGATGCATATTATTTGAAGTACATAGAAGAATACTGAAATTTAAGTTACACCAGTAAATGCCAAAAAATATATTTTTTTTCAATGTTCTTAAATATAAGAAACAAACATTTTTCAAGTGAAAAAAATTAAAGCCAAATCCTTAAGTCATATAACCAAATTTTTAGGTGTTTTTGGATAATACTTTATTGTTTATAATATTTTCTTGAGAAAAAAATGATCTGATTGACCTCCCTATGAAAATATAACATGCTTTCAAAAACAAAAATCCTCATCCGAATAAGGACGTGCTAGTTGTTAGTGCTAGTTATACTATTTTATTTTTAAGTGCTTGTAATTTTAGGTAATTAAGTATTTCAATGATCTAATGCCTACATTTTTATTCAGATTCTACAGAAACGAACAGATTTGACGCATTTAGGTACGTGTGAATAGTTATTTAGGTTTACACTCGCCTCATTGTTGAAACAAACTGGAATAAAGCAGCAGATATCACACAGAGGATGTCCTAGTCAGTACGCGGCTTTCTTCCCAAATTTGTTTATTAACTTTTACCTCGTGTCGTCTGCCAGAAGTGGCCAGACAACCAAAAATTCGAGAAGAAACTAGTTCTTGTTATTAATTTTTCCAGTACCTGCGATCACACACTAACCATCGGGAGACATTTACACATGTTGCTATTCCGTTTACGAAGGACAAATGCAAGCGTATAAGTGCGTGTAGCAAGCATGGTCTGAAATAACAGTTTAGGTTTTTAATTGGTGAGATTGCGAGTTTCGCCTCTAATGCGTCATGCTTGAAGATTAAACAAATATGCTTAATACGATTGCAATAAATTCAAATTTATCCGCATAGAAAAGGTTTAATAGATGATTGAAATTTGCAGACTTGGCAGGAAGATCCAAAGAACATTTTTTTATTATTATTTATAAGCGGTGTCGGCAATTTTATAACTTGAAGTTTTAACATTGCGGTGTTGTGTTTTGGACAGATCAAATCACTAGTTTGCGTGCGGACACGGCTGAAACTGCAGCCCACATGAAGAGTATGCGTGGGTTTGCGGGATGAAGTGTGAGTGTTGATGCGAGGATAAGAGCTTCTATGGAAGCCATGCAGATAGAAATAACCTTGAACATGGAGACGATATCATACACGCATGATTTAAAAAAAAAATTGTTTGTTTTTTTCTAATACTACATTCTGTGGTGAGGAAACGGCAGACATGTCTTCGCATTCTCGGAAAGACGTCGTTGCAGACGGCGGGAGATGTTATTCGAGATGATGAATACAGAACACGTGTTCGGGAGCGCACTTAGCATGCGATATCCCTGAGGCCGCAGCTACGCGCTGCCGTAGCTCTAAATAAGCTCAGTTTTTATTCGGGCCTTTCAAACGCCGCTCTTTTACTTATTGAGTTGATCCGGGCCCGTCTCCCCTCTGATTCCACTTGATATTTCCGCGCGCATTTGTCGGCGCGCGGCGGACAACCGGACCCGCCGCCCTTTGATTCGCCGCGGCATTGTGGCACCGCCCCCGGCGCCCTGAAACCTATAAGCTTATATGCGGCAGCTTGTGTAAGGCCATACGGGCTTATTTCCCCTCTCCCGGAGCCGCCATTCACCTCTAGTGTTCAGCCATTACACCACCTTAAACGTTCACATCCCGCGCGCACAATGGGCGCCGGCTGGCTGCCTGTCAGGCATTGTGCGGCCTCTGCGTGTGGTTTGGCCGCGCATAAGTACTTATGTACCGCCAGCCAGAGTTCTGCAAGTATTGATTCACAAGTATGCCGAAATTATGTCATCCTTTCTCTCGAAACTAGTCGCTTGGAATTCCATTCCTGAAAAACTCCTGACTAAATCATTAGAGACCCGTGAATTTCGCGGATTCAATGACCTCCAGGATAGACTCCAATATCCTCTACACACTCGGGCAAATGCCAAATGTTCATTTGATGTTGACTTGTGAGTCGTCTCGACTTGGTGGCCTGTGATTCGACATTTCTATGAGTGAGGGTCTCTAATTTGCCCTCAGTCCTCCAGATTAACAGAGAACCAATGACAGAAGCAGCACTAAGGTATAATTATTTTAATTTTAGCATAACACGAAATTAATCCGCGAAATTCACGGGTCTATATAAATAATTTATTATTTCACTTTGGAATAAATTTCTGAACAAATTATGTATTAACTACACGCCGCGCCGTTTTAAAGACATACCAGTACTAAGCTTGCAGTGACATAGTTTACTTAGGAACATCCTGTCCTCTGATTGCCATGAGTAGAGACCTGCAAAATTCGCGGTTTAGATGACCTTCAGGATAGACTGCACATACCCCTGCACACTCGGGCAAATAACGCAAGTTCATTGGCTGCCGACTTGTCCCACGGGTTGTCTGTCATTGGTGATCTCTCGCAGTGTTCTTGGTCTTGAAGACTTGGCGACTTGACGGTCGAAGGCGGGTTACAGTCTCTCGCAGGATTCAGGTCACCAATTAGTGTTCGTCGTTGTACTCCGGATCTTGGGAATCGAAGCCAACCTCACGTCTTCGTTCTAATTCTCGTAGATGATTTTTTTTTTTAATTCGTAGCCGAAAATCCAGTCTGAAGTATTTTAGTTCTTAGTTAGAGAATAATATTTGCTGATCTTCTATTTCTAGTAGACAACTTAAAACTGTCTTGTCGACTTTTGCAGATATTCAGGCGAATATTTTCACATTTACATTCGAAAATATTTCAATTTCAACTTAGAAATGTCTATTCAAACACAAATATTCACCAAATAATTTCCCTGTTTATCTTGCTTGAATAGTTTCGAAATTCTTCGACGAAAAATGCTCCAAATTTCGGATACGAACTCAGCATACATCCGTTGCTTACGTTGACTGACTCATGACTGACATTACAAATGTCAATCCTGTCGAACATTATTCAGCAATAGGTGGCCGTCGACCAATCAGATCACTTGTTACATATTTTGCGCAATTAAAAAAATTATCTGAAATTAATGACTTACATTTATTTAGATGTATAACAGACACTAAATATAATTTAACTATAACGAAATCTAAATCTTTTAGCCATTAGTTCTATTTTATATGATTAAAAACTCATTAAATAAAATGTTATAACGTACAAAATTAACTTCCTATTGGTTGTTAAGAATTTATTGAAAAAGCATAGCTAACATATCTTACTAAAAGAATGCAAAATAAATAAGTAAATAAAATCATAGATAAACAAATTTTACAGGCAAGGAATAATTTGTAATAACTTATTAATACATAAATACACAATAAATATACTATGGTCACGCGATTAAAGGAAAATTGATTCTCTTATAATAGCCATAAAATGCCATCTTAAGTGGTTATTTTTTCTTCTAGGAGGCATTCTCTTTTTCCATGCACGGTATGCATAATAGATAGACTGCAGTAAAGGAATCTGTTACCGGCATTTAGTATTCAAATGTGTAAGTATAGTGTGCCTAACGAACTTACTCATTTTCATAAATAGAGAATGCAAAGAGATCTTTTAAAGTATCAAGTACTTGTAGCAATATATGTACATTGTCTTCCTCCATCTCTTCTTTGAAGAAGCTGGCCACCAGCTGGTTAAAATGGCTCCATCTACATTTGTCTCCACCTAAAACATATAATAGAATGTAGTCTTGTAGCCTGGCTACAAATATAGCCTTAAAGCCTGGCTACAAATGTTCGGTTCCCGGTGAGGTAAAACACTGCGTTGACTCAGAGTGTGTTCATGCTAAATATCTGAGTTCACCTAGCACAATATACCTTGTATAACAATACAAGTATCAAACATTAGAAATTCGTTGTGTTGTAAAAGCAGTCTGTGTTTCATGCGGGATGCGGGATGCTCACTCACGATCGCAACAGAAGGAGGGCTTCGCTAGACATCAAGGGGAAGGGGAATCGTCATGCATGATAGTGTTTCTTAGCTTTAGTTAGTATATATATTCGACTGAGTAATAAAATCTTTTTGATTGAAACCCACCTGATTAAATAACATTAGTTTTAATTTGGTAAAAGAAATTCGCCATTTAAACGAAACTCTGAATACAACTTTATGTCTCATATCGAAAAAAAAAAATGCATGGATCAATTGTTTCCCAATGAAGTCTCGTCAGGAATTACCAGAAGAACACGGAGAAAACCAACGAAATCTTGCAAAATCCATCTTAGTGAATACATTTATCCGTCTTCTTCCATATTCAATATAACAAAATGCGTAGGATATATATATATATATATATATATATATATATATATATATATATATATATATGTGTGTGTGTGTGTGTGTTTTATGCTTGTATGTATTTGTAACATACATTAATACCAAGAATATTATTAAATTAACACGCATATGTATACTACACATATATAGCGTCTAAATGTAAGATATACCTAGTGTATTAAATCTAATTTAAGAATAACTTTTAACGCGCGAACATAAGTACAGGCATATATTTTTAGGAGAAATAAACTGCATGACAATTTTAATTCGTGACTTTCCTATTAAACAAATCAGTAGTTAGGACTATAGACAGCTCTATTACAAAATATATTTTTCGGAAGAATCTGGCTGCAATTTTATCATTTATTTATCGCCAAAACATTTGGCAAATAAAATGTTAACTTAAATCTCGCTAGGTGCCATGCGCTTTTATTCGGAACGAATAAACAAAGCTTGAATTATTTTTTATAAGGTTTTCGAATATAAGAAATAATTTTCACCACGTTTTAAGTTTTTTCGTTAATCACACGCATACTTATTGTGACACATTTAAATATCTGAGACTGTTCATCTCAAACTCGGTTTTTGAGCCATACCTTGGGAAAATATAAATTATGAAACGGTGATGAAATTTGTGATTCCGTTCGCGTGGAATCCTTAATGCGCATTGCCTTTAACGATCCATTTTACTTGTCACCGCGCGCACTTTGGAGCTCGGCTCAGGAGTTTCCCTCGAGTGGAGTCGAAGGGAGATGGAGCACGCCTGGAGTTGGGATGCGCGCGAACTCGGGTCCGCATTGTCAACGCCACGAGACCAGTTCTGTCCCCGCTCGTTCTTTCCGGCCCTTAGATCAGTCTCTATGGCAACACTTTCCCTCGGACCCTTCCACTATCGCCCTGACGTAATTGGCCAGGGGCTACGGGAGCACGCGCCGCTCATTGGCTCGCATGTTGCTTACCCTTTCGATCCGCCGCTCGGCCAAGGGGGTAGGAGACGTGGGGAGGGGGGAGACGAAGGCCAGGGGTAAAAGCAAGGATATGATGAGCGTACAGGCAAAAAAAAAAATCCCGCTGGGAATAAAAGAAACGGGCTGTAGCGTACGCAACACCTCTAGGGTGAGGCAGGATAAGGCTATTCGCCAAGCCACGGAGGGGGCCAGGGTGCAAGTAAGTGAGAAATATAGGTAGCAAAAAAAAAAAGAGGTTTATGCCAACTGATCTCATTGGTTGGATGTGAGGTTTCAAGATGGCCGGCGCGGTGTTGGGTGTCCGTCCACATTTCATCTTCGTCATCTTCGTCGCTTCCTCTCTCTCTCTCTCTCTCTCTCTCTCTCTCTCTCGCTGCAGTCGCTGTTCGAGCATGCATGCACGCGCTTATTGCGAGCGCTATTGTCGCTCCTGGCGGCTGTTGCTGCGCCCTCTTTGCTATTGATTTGTCCAGGCAAATCTTCACAAACTGGTCAAATAAAGCTTTAAGGCTCTAATGCCTTTCTCATTGAGTGGACCGAACAGATTCGCCAACCCAAGAGCGTGGTGCCTTATCCACGGCCGGACTACAGTTTTCTCTCGCTGAACATAGAACAACGTGCCGTTTATAAACTTCGGAAGATAGTTTCACTTAATTACCGACAGGGCAACGTAAATATTTTGTCCAAATTGATCAGAAGTGCTCCTTATTCCAATCACACTTGTCTCAGAAGTATGTCGTTTTGATGACAAGTATTTTAGTAGATACTTTTTATTACTCTACTGTTATTTGGCCTAATGAAATTTTGCCTAAAGTTATTTTGCCTAACATTTATTTTCACCACAGATATTTTGCCTAAATTCATTTCACGTAAAAGTTTTATTGACGTATATTTATCTTTTCGAAAGTCGTTTTGCCTAAACTTCTAACTCCCTAACTTATTATCTATTTTTTTCTAACAGTCGCAGTGTTGAATTAATTTTCCTTCAAGTTATTTCTCCAAATGCTTTTCTTCTTAAATCTTTGGGCCTAAAACTCTATCATCCCAGTAAAAGTATCTTTAAATTTTTAATTAGTAATCTATGTTTTTTGTGCATGTGCATTTTCCTTTTGCTAATGGTCTATCTTTTTCCGCCACCATTTTTTGTATTTTCTTAATTAGTATATATGTCATTATTTTAAAGAATAAGTTTTTGAGCTAAAACAAGTGATTAATTGAACTGACGATATATCGGGCATATAGGGCTTACTGCAGACGAAATTAACTAAGCGTCAGAGCATCAAGAATTTCCACTGTTGCATGTTAAATTTTACAAATCGAGTCAAGAGGAAGAATTTGTTCAGCAGTCATAGTTTTTAGTTCGAAGGTCAGTTTGACCCCGGTTAGAGCAGGTGCTATTTTATGTTCAATCAATCGTCTATAGCGCAACTTATTTTTGGATCGAAGCTTGTAGTGTTATAACCATTTACTAATACTTTCAGATACATGCACTGTAATAAAAAGAGTAATTTTGCACCGATATATAGGAGGCAGCTGTATCTTCACATATGTATGTGTATTTTTACATCACATGTGCGAGTTTATTTTAAATAACACAAGTCTGTATTAAGACAGTATTTTGTTGTAAAATAAAACCAACAAAGTAGGTGTAAATTTACACATAACTGATTTTTAATTACACCATTTAGTATTAATAATCACATATACTGTATGCGTAGTTTTACACTGTTAAATGAGCAATCTTACTAAATTAAATATACATTTTCACACTGTTGCATTGTCTATGTAACAACTACCCAGTGCATGTATGTGTAACATAGTGTTAGTAACACCCTATATGTCTGTGAAAAATAACGATGCTATACATGTGTTTCTATTATTCACCAAATAAATCTATAAAACAGTTTTGCACTTCGTATGACATCAAGGAAGGTTCCTCAGATTGCAATTAGATCTCGCGAGTGTGGTTTCTATTAGACACTGTAATAAAATCCCGGATGCGGTAACGCGGGCTCGAAGCACGATCACAGCTGTTCTCGCGCTCAGAAAGCAAGACCTACGCCATCAGGCTAAATCATAACTTTATGTAAGCTTTTGGACATACGCCATTGCTAAGCACATGTATGTCTGTAGAAGAAAACTACAAAAAACCCAAAAGACAAAAACACAAATTAAGCAAACAATTGCTGTTGTCAACAGGATATAAACACCACATAATATTCCATAACAGGAATATGGTCAACAAACAAAGAAAAAAAAGAAAAATGGACTAAGAGAACCAAAAAAAAACCACAAATGATGACAGCACAAAAATATTGAACCCAAAAAAATTCAGCACAACAGTTTGAAACGAGACAAACACACGACAAAACGAAAAAGACGAAACAAACGCAATAGTTTTCCAAAACAGAAACCAGCGACATTTCGGGAGCAGATACCAGTTCCCGAAACGTCACTTGTTTCTGTTTTGGAAAACTATTGTGTTTGTTTCGTCTTTTTCATTTTGTCGTGTTTTTGTCTCGTTTCAACTGTTGTGCTGAATTTTTTTGGGTTCAATATTTTTGTGCTGTCATCATTTGTGGGTTTTTTTTTTTGTTCTCTTAGTCCATTTTTCTTTGTTTTTCTTTGTTTGTTGAACATATTCCTGTTATGGAATATTATGTGGTGTTTATATTCTGTTGACAACAGCAATTTTTTGCTTAATTTGTGTTTTTGTCTTTTGGGATTTTTGTAGTTTTCTTCTACAGACATACATGTGCTTAGCAATGGCGTATGTCAAAAAGCTTACATCAATTCATGCACTCCCATTGCACAAATCTTTCAAAGATAATAAGGCTAAATCATAACTTGCTAATAAACAAGTAGTAAATTTAGAATTAATAAGTTGGAGTGTTGCCTGTTGGGTACACAGGAATACAGTTGAGTGAATTTACTCTTGTTAATTGTGATTAAATACGTACTGTTTGTGCATAATTACACAAACCTTGTTGGCGAATTGCTATCACAACACCATGTGTTTTTTTTTTTTAATTTTATGTACTTTTACAATGAGATTTTGGGTGTAAAACTGTCAGAATAATCGTTAATTTACACGACAACTCCGTAATTTTACAACAATGTTGAGTTCTTATAATATAAACTTACATTTGGCATAAAATTACACGACATTTTGTTAATTTCGTACAAAAAATGTATAAAAGTACATAAACTATATGTGTTTTTGGCCGTGTAAATTAACGATTCTGTTAATAGTTTTACACCAACCCTGAAAAAAGTATTTTGTAAATTTGTATAGGCTATACAAGCGTTTAGTAATTTAAAATTTATGTAGTGTAATTTTTAGAAACAAGTACAGTTTGTATAATTTTACACAAATGTTTTTAGATAATTAAACTGTGCTACAGGCTTCGGTAAAAATACACAAAATTAATTTCAATAACTTATGTGTGAAATAATATATTTGAATGTATATGTGAAATTACACATACATACCTTCAAGTGTTAAATAAATCAAAGTCCTAATTTATTGTCAGTACGTTGCAGTTTTGTACATACACTTACTTAACTGTCAAAGTGCATACAATTTTTCACAGTAAATTTACAATTACCAAGGAACTACAAAAACACAATTTATTTTTGTATCTATTGTTAAGAAATCTACATTAGGTTATCATGGTAGAATTCCCATTTCTTCATAATTGTTATTGTGAACGAGAGTCATAACGTTACGATTCTTGATTAGTAATCAGAAGATTGTTGGTTCGACACTTCACTAGGTCACTGAGAAAATGACTTCATTAAAAAGTAAAAAAAAATCATCTAAAATATAAATAATTTAATAACAAGTAAAGTCTACAAAAAGGTACAAATTAACATGTTCAGTTTTATTGTGAACTAAGTAAATGATGCAGTAAAATTAACTGACAGTTGTGGTAAATTAACAATTGTATGCATTTGCAAATTTATACAACAGAATAAAGATACACCAAGAACTATGACATATTCAGCCAAACATACAATTTGCAATTTTACACTGAATTTACGTTGCAGCAGAGTCTTTAGCGATGTCAGTGTGATGCTACACCTGCGCGGTTTGGTGTGTGTTTACTCTTGTGTGGGCAGAACATGCGTGCTCCCGTAGCCTCGAAGCCAACCCGCCATGCCTCAGCATTATTGTGACACATCACTCTCCAGTTACAACTGTGTGTGTGAACCTAACCTCGAACAACCATAGCGCTCCAGTCTGGCGCAGTAACTTCAGCACTTTGAGTCGCACCTGTGTTTTCGTACATTTGCGTCTCTGCCTGAGGACGGGAGCAGATATCAGTTCCCGAAACGTCGCTTGTTTCTGTTTTGGAAAACTATTGTGTTTGTTTCGTCTTTTTCATTTTGTCGTGTTTTTGTCTCGTTTCAACTGTTGTGCTGAATTTTTTTGGGTTCAATATTTTTGTGCTGTCATCATTTGTGGGTTTTTTTTTTTGTTCTCTTAGTCCATTTTTCTTTGTTTTTCTTTGTTTGTTGAACATATTCCTGTTATGGAATATTATGTGGTGTTTATATTCTGTTGACAACAGCAATTTTTTGCTTAATTTGTGTTTTTGTCTTTTGGGATTTTTGTAGTTTTCTTCTACAGACATACATGTGCTTAGCAATGGCGTATGTCAAAAAGCTTACATCAATTCATGCACTCCCATTGCACAAATCTTTCAAAGATAATAAGGCTAAATCATAACTTGCTAATAAACAAGTAGTAAATTTAGAATTAATAAGTTGGAGTGTTGCCTGTTGGGTACACAGGAATACAGTTGAGTGAATTTACTCTTGTTAATTGTGATTAAATACGTACTGTTTGTGCATAATTACACAAACCTTGTTGGCGAATTGCTATCACAACACCATGTGTTTTTTTTTTTTTTTTAATTTTATGTACTTTTACAATGAGATTTTGGGTGTAAAACTGTCAGAATAATCGTTAATTTACACGACAACTCCGTAATTTTACAACAATGTTGAGTTCTTATAATATAAACTTACATTTGGCATAAAATTACACGACATTTTGTTAATTTCGTACAAAAAATGTATAAAAGTACATAAACTATATGTGTTTTTGGCCGTGTAAATTAACGATTCTGTTAATAGTTTTACACCAACCCTGAAAAAAGTATTTTGTAAATTTGTATAGGCTATACAAGCGTTTAGTAATTTAAAATTTATGTAGTGTAATTTTTAGAAACAAGTACAGTTTGTATAATTTTACACAAATGTTTTTAGATAATTAAACTGTGCTACTGGCTTCGGTAAAAATACACAAAATTAATTTCAATAACTTATGTGTGAAATAATATATTTAAATGTATATGTGAAATTACACATACATACCTTCAAGTGTTAAATAAATCAAAGTCCTAATTTATTGTCAGTACGTTGCAGTTTTGTACATACACTTACTTAACTGTAAAAATGCATACAATTTTTCACAGTAAATTTACAATTACCAAGGAACTACAAAAACACAATTTATTTTTGTATCTATTGTTAAGAAATCTACATTAGGTTATCATGGTAGAATTCCCATTTCTTCATAATTTTTATTGTGAACGAGAGTCATAACGTTACGATTCTTGATTAGTAATCAGAAGATTGTTGGTTCGACACTTCACTAGGTCACTGAGAAAATGACTTCATTAAAAAGTAAAAAAAAATCATCTAAAATATAAATAATTTAATAACAAGTAAAGTCTACAAAAAGGTACAAATTAACATGTTCAGTTTTATTGTGAACTAAGTAAATGATGCAGTAAAATTAACTGACAGTTGTGGTAAATTAACAATTGTATGCATTTGCAAATTTATACAACAGAATAAAGATACACCAAGAACTATGACATATTCAGCCAAACATACAATTTGCAATTTTACACTGAATTTACGTTGCAGCAGAGTCTTTAGCGATGTCAGTGTGATGCTACACCTGCGCGGTTTGGTGTGTGTTAACTCTTGTGTGGGCAGAACATGCGTGCTCCCGTAGCCTCGAAGCCAACCCGCCATGCCTCAGCATTATTGTGACACATCACTCTCCAGTTACAACTGTGTGTGTGAACCTAACCTCGAACAACCATAGCGCTCCAGTCTGGCGCAGTAACTTCAGCACTTTGAGTCGCACCTGTGTTTTCGTACCATGTGCGTCTCTGCCTGAGGACGGGAGCAGATATCAGTTCCCGAAACGTCGCTTGTTTCTGTTTTGGAAAACTATTGTGTTTGTTTTCGTCTCTTCGTTTTGTCGTGTTTTTTTCTCTTTTCAACTGTTGTGCTGAATTTTTTTGGCTTCAATATTTTTGTGCTGTCATCATTTGTGGGGGTTTTGTCGTTCTGTTAGTCCATTTTTCTTTGTTTTTCTTTATTTGTTGACCATATTCCTGTTATGGAATATTATGTGGTGTTTATATCCTGTTGACAACAGCAATTTTTTGCTTAATTTGTGTTTTTGTTATTTGGTTTTTTGTATTTTTCTTCTACAGACATGCATGTGCTCAGCAATGGCGTATGTCCAAAAGCTTACATCAAGTCAACTTCAGCAAGGGCAGACTTCAGAGCCACAGCCGGTTCAAACACAGGCCTGCCCTGATTGGACGAGAACTCGAGCACGAGCGGACGACGACACATTACAGAAGCTTGCCAGTTGGTCCACCACCAAGTCAAGGGGAATCCTTCTTTTCACAGACGAGAGAGCCAAGCGCCCGATCGTGCATCTTCGGGGTATTTTTTTTTTTGTTCATTGTAAATAAATATGGCGGTGTTGATAAAAGGATACTAATGGTCAATTAGGTTAGGTTAGCTACATTATAAATACTTCAAAACATCGTGGACGGTTGATTTGGTTAGGATAGCTACATTAAAGATATGGAATAAAACCATGAACTTCGGGGAACTTCGGGGAACTTCGGGTTTTGGCTCTCTCGTCTGTGAAAAGAATGCTTTCCGAAGTCAAGCATTAGTAACTGTTCGGTACGTGTGACATCTGTGCCAGCAACAAGGAGGCGCACGGACTGCATCAGTGACGTGGCCAAGGGGATACAAGAAAAGGGGGGGGGGGGGCCTTTGTCTTTAAAGTCGGTTTACGAACGATAATTTTACGTGATAACGTCATAAGAAAACATTGATGAAAAATTGCATACTTTTTTTAATTTTCAAATATTTTTTACAGTTTTTGCAAATTTAATTTAAATAATTTGTTTAAATATAATCACGAACAATTAGTTAAAAAAAGCCCGCCTTAACCTGTTTGATATATTATAGAAGATTTTCTCGCACGGTGGTTGGCCGGTTCTTGCACGCTCGGCTCAGGCGGAACGTGACAATTTTTCGTGCGTGCAGCCGTCGTTCATCGATTTATAAGACGTTATCACGTCAAAAAACAACTAAGATAGTGTAACACCATTATTGCAACCTAGCTACATAAAGTTTCAGAGATATCTATTATTATGGAAAGATATTTTTTTTTTTATCCCAAGAGGGCTACAATAATGTATATATCCTCCCCATTATAGCCCGATATGCTTCAGACACACAAAAGCGGCAGGAAATGTGTTTCTAAGTAGTCCATATTTAATTCCGGTCTGCACGCATATTTTTGTAAAAACATTTTCCCGCAAACTTCACATGGGTTTTTCATGTATTTCATACCTAATATTTATTTGTAACTTGTTTTAACGATTTCTTCAAATAAATGGCTTTAAAAAATATTAAAACAATTAAATAACAACCAAAATATCAAATGTTCAGTTTTCTTTTCTCAAGCCAAATCATTGCTTAAATTTCTGTGTGTAGACGTTGGAGTTCTGTAAGTCCACTATTCGCCTGTATTTTAGAGTGACGATCGATTGTCTTTTAAAATTCAATTATAAGAAAACTTTATCATAATGAATAATATAATAGTTGAACCGGACCCGCTCCTTCACAAAATCTTGGCTCTGGCACTAAATGGACCCGCCGTTAGGAGCGTTAGTTGGCACGCTGAAACCCAAGGCGAGTACGTGGTTCTAATAGCCAGCCACGCAGCTCGGCTCCTTCAAGACCGGCGTGATATTTCGAGGAATTAGATACCATTACTCTATGAAATTAGTTGAAAGTAACAGACAGTAGGTAAATCTCCCAGAAATTTTAAAGTTCCATTAAAACTTTAATAAATATTTTGAAGTTAAGAGTTCTTTAGGGACGTTATGAAAAAATTATGCGAATTAATTTTTACGATGGACGTGCACCATTCAACGAAATTTTCACTGGATGACAAAATGGCTTTTTACAAATAAAAATAACAGATGTTCTTTTAAATCTAATGCTTTAGTGACTGTTATTGAATAGTATCTAGTTCCTTATGATTTAAAAAAATAATTTAATTAATATTATTAATAGAAATTATGATTATAAATGTTTTCAAGTGTATTTTCAAGAGAATTGATATAAGTGATGTTAGGTTTTACTTCTTATGGCGGGTTGTAAAACATTTTAAGAGAATTAATTTTTACGATGTGCGCACAGCATGCAGCAAAAATTGACAAGTTGAAATTAGGCTACATACAAATAAATATTATGTAGCTATGTGCTTTCAAATCATATACTCTAGTGATTGATATTGAATACTGGTCCATACAATTAAAAACATTTATTTGTTATATTAGTTATAGAAATAGTTTTTATAAACTTCTAAAGTGTATTTTCAAGTGTATTTATACAAGTTAGGTTATGTTCCCGTATGTATATTTTACTTGCATTATAAATTTTAAATTATTGTATTATTTGTATTAATAATTAAAATAAATATATAGAATAAAGATTCATCGCATTTATTTATGTTCATTAGAAATTAATTAAAATATATCTTTATTATTTTACTTAATTAAATCATTAATTGATATCTGAAGATGTAGATAAAAATTTTAATTTGATTGAATTTTTGCTTTACCAACAGTATTTATAATATCACTCTGGTTCTTTTATTATTTTATTTCATTAGATACATATTTTCATGCAAAATTAAAATTTATTACAATGAAAATTATTACAAGTAAGCTTAATAACATCTAAAGTGTGTACATGAATACACGCAGCCTTTATTTAATATGGAGCTGTCGGTAGTCTTGTTAATTGAAAGAAACTGTAAATATTAATGCGTTTTAATTGTCAGAGTTGTGTTAGCTTGACACAAGAGTGTCATATTACATTAGGAGATTCCCACCATTTTGAGAGTTTTTAATTCTTAAGGCAGATAGGTAATGAGTACCTAATGAATATATAATAAAAAAATATTACTAATTTTATGTATGTTTGGCTCGCAGGTAACCTGACACGCCGAATGAGCGTCAAGTGAGTTGTGTTAGATTCATTTTTGATTACTGGTTATTATAATAAGTAGCCTATGCATTTAAATTTCAAGTGCAAAACCACTTTTCGGTGCTTTGATACTTCTGCACCTGTTTTTTTTTTTTCCTCATTCGTTTGGGTCTAAACTTACCAATATTTACAGTCTGCACTAATTTTCGTTAAGTTGTTACTTTGAATAACACAAAGAAGCGCGTCTCCTAAACGCGGCACTCAGTATCGATATGGCAGAAGCGAGATCCATTTACCTCGTACATGCTTAATAACCCTCCGACAACGACAACGATACCTCCAGCTGAGAACAACAAAGAACTAACACAGCTCTGACCAGGTATACAAGATCAAACATTTACATGTTAAATTAGTTTCTGTACCCATTTCGTTTTATTTTCTCATTTAAAACAAAATAATTGTATTAACATGTCACTTTTATTAGAGAAGGACATAGCATACGTTAGGGATTTTAAAACGGTACACTTATAGTTATTTGATTTTAAATAACTACCAATCACAATCTTTGATATTTATTGCTTAAATTGACAATTATGTTGATATAAGATATTTATAATAGTGATAATCTTCCTTAAAGGCTTCCACAATCAAATCATAAGTCGTGTCACGTACGCCATTTTTTTCTGGCCTCGGCCAAAGTGACACCCTCAGACCCCAGTGCACCACGACTCGCTACCCGGTCTATGGCCTACAAGGGGTAGTGTCACCACCTGCCCACAGATGGCAGAGGGCTGGCAATAGTTATTTTGTATAGTTAAATGTAATGCTTACACATAGGTATGTGAAGGATTTATGTTAAATCTCTGTATAGATAGCCATGATGGAAGTGTAGACTTTGTGTATATGTACTCGGGGTCAACCATACCTTCCACCAGAGAAATCTAGGGAATAAAAACAGGAGTAAGAGAAATTAGAATATTATTGCTACTTCCTTCATGTTTCCTACCACCCCCACCCCCACCATCTCTCACTACTGTCTCTGGATCAGCCTTTGGGATTACGCTCTAGGTCTTCTATCCACCCTGGAACTGCCCCCGAGATTGACTCAAGGCCCCCCCCCCCCCTTTTTCCAATTTATGCCTAGAAAGTGTGCAGGGCGCAGGCACCTCCGGCAACGTCAACCTCCGTGCCACGAGAAGTAGCTGCGGTCAGCCCACCAACAGGGCTACTTCACCGGTGCTATCGAACCGAGCCCAGTTTACATCCCCGGCCACTTCTACCAATTTTCACCTGTCGCCTATTCCCCGCCGAGTTCACCAACACCTTCCCCCTCTTCCCTAACCCGCATCAGTATCCTGCTCCCTGTTGAGATTCCTGCCCTTCCCCTGCGCCGGCCACCGCCACTACGCCCAGCAGACGACCTGCCCATCTCCGTTCGGCTGACTGCCCGGCTACAGGCGCTGTTCGGCAGGGACGACTGAGGCCATCGCACCCCGGGGGTTTTCACCCTCACCTCAAGCTCTTTCCAGACGCTGGCCCATCGCCGGGACACGTCAATTTAGGACCCAGCATGGAGCACGAATTAGTCTAGGAAGACTATCTGACTCGAGCAGCCGGAGCCAACACCCGCTTCCAGGAGTACAGCAAACACCTGGTGGCGCCCTCCTTCGCCCAGATGGCATCCCAACCATGCGCTGCACCTGGCTGCAAAATCCAGGAAGGACCCAGCCTCACCTGCATCTGTTGCAGGGCTCCTTTTCACCTGCAATGTCGGTATCAAGCCGATCGGAACCCGGAATCCCAAGACTTCATCTACGTATGTCGCTCCTGCCGAGAACAACTGCGGGACCAGAAACCATCTCCAGGGACACCTCGGCGATGTTTCGCCCCAAGCTGCCCCTGGACTGCCCTAGTCATCACGACGTGTCAGACCTGCCGTCGAGACTACCACCTCTCCTGCCTGGGCTGGGAAGACACCCTGCTGAACCTCGCAGAGCTATCGTTCAAGTGCGAGACCTGCCGAGAACCCCAAGGCAAACCCAGGCATAATGACAGCAAAATGGTCCTCAGGCCATTCCGTGGACAAGACCATGGGGACCCCTCTCAACAGATCCGGCAATGGGAGCAGGCATTTCAGTCCCAGAACACCACCCAGATGGAATGGATCGACCAAATCGAAGGACTACTTATGGGCGAGGCCACTCGATGGTGGACAACTCATGACGGACTCTACAACACCTGGGAGGACTTCGCCTCGAGTTTCGTGAGCCATTTCGGCAGTCCACCGCAGATCGCGGAACTTACTGCACAATTATTCAGCCACAAACAGAAGGAAGGCGAGGAGATTGAAAGTTTCTTGATCTGCAAGAAGAAACTGTTCGAACGCCTATACCCCGACCGTAGTGTCAAAGAACTTCTACCTACAGTCCTAGAACTAGTGAGGCCCAATCTGCAGCCATTCCTCAGATACCCAGCCCCGCAGGACAGGTCCGAACTACGCCTCCGAGCCACTGCTGTACAATGTGACTGCCAGGAGACGCGAAGTCCACATCCTAGTAAAACTGACGTCTCCCCGACTCAAGAGAAGAAAAAATTCGCCCCTCATCAGGAAGTCCCAAAGTGCTGGTACTGCCCAGAGCGGCATTTCAACGCAAATTGCCGAGTGCGGCGCCGGGAGTGGGACAACCAGGACCAGAAGGCCCCACCGGGAAATGCCTAAGGGGAAGGAAACGTGCCTCTGGAACCATCCCCAAGAAAAAGGAGGATCCTTGGTGCTCATATGCGACCCCGGGAGAATTCGAGGGAATGGGCCAAGTAATGAGTATCGAAAACAACCACCCTCGGCTCCTTCCTCGCCTATCTTTACAACTAGCCGACAACCAGATATATGCCCTCCTAGACTCCGCAGCCACCACCAGCTATGTGAAAGCCAGCTTGGTTCAGCAGACTGGAGCAGCCATGGCCCCACAAGTACAATATGCACAGCTGACACAACGCAATACCCGTATTGTCATCCAAGGCCAGGCCTCATTGACATGCCACATTGGGGATAGGGAAGTGAGTGTGTCTTGCTTAGTAGCCGAAGAACTCCACGAAGACCTCATACTGTGCCAAGATTGGCTCATTGAACAGAAGGCAGTCATGGATTTTGAAGCCCAGAGGGTGTGCTTCGGAGCAGCTCCATGTCAAACCCTCTACTGGGTCACTCGGTGGGGGCCGATACCACGCCACCCGTGCTAACATTAGCAGATCTACACCAGGGATTCCCCGAGCCTCTGCAACCACAGCTACTGGATACACTCCGACCCTATGGAGCTGTATTCCTGCTTAGTGGGAGACTACCATGCACATCCAGTGCTAGCCACCAGATCATGCTGAAGGATAACCACCCCATCTACACCAGACCAGGGGCCCCCTGGCACCATAAATGCATGCTGATCGTGGAGCAAGTGGCATTGATGAGGGCGGCAGACATCATAGAGCCCAGCCGATCTCCCTACAACTCCCAGATCGTGATTGTAACCAAGAAGGACAAAACGCGGCGATTCTGCATCAACGTCCAGCCCCTGAATCATGCTACTACCAGCGCAGCGCCACCAGCCGTGAATATTCACGAAACCCTAAAATACATTGGAACGGCATGCGTGTTCTCGACCCTGGACCTCAAGTCTGGATATTGGCAAATCCCCATGCACCTGGAATCTAAGCACCTGACAGCATTCACTACCACAACTGGGGAGCGGTATCAATTTAAGGTCATGCCTTTCAGCCTGAATAACGCCCCAAGCACGTTTCAACAGATGATGGTGCATGACGTGCTGCCCGACCTCATTGGGAAATGTTGCTTCGCATACGTGGATGATGTCATAGTGTTCTCCAAATCTTGGGAGGAACACCTTATCCACCTAGCCCAAGTCCTGGAGCGATGTCAACTACACCACCTGACCTGCCATCTAAACAAATGCCACTTCGGGAAACAACAACTGGAGTATTTAGGACACCTTGTTTCATCCGAAGGAAACGAGGCCAATCCTGAAAAAATCAAGGCCATCATTGAAGCCAATGCCCCCAAATCCGTACGCCAGGTCCGAAAACTCATGGGCCTCTGCAATTTGGTAAGAGAATTTGTGCCACATTTCGGCAGTATCTGTCGGCCTATTACCGACCTGCTGAGTCCACAAAGATGCTTCCATTGGGGAACCGCCCAGGATGAAGCCCTGGCCTCCCTTCGGGAACAATTCTCCCGACCCGATTCAGCCCTTCACATTACAGACAGATGCCAGCCAACTAGGACTGGGAGCCGTGCTCTACCAGGAACCAACGCCTGGGAATCGTATGGAACAGAAATACCACAGCAACGAGCTGGAGTGCTGGGCAATTATGTGGGCTATCAAGCGGTTTCGAATATACCTAGAGGACCAGCACTTTATGCTACAGACGGACAACCAGGCACTTCGCTGGCTAAGTTCTGTGAAATACAGCAAGTCCAAACTCGCTCGCTAGGCACTACTACTACAAGAGTACGACTTCTCCATTTAACATTGTCCCGGAAAAGAAAATGAGTTTGCAGACGCCTTGTCCCGGGCCCCCACTATACCACCACTGGACGACAACTTCCAAGATTGTGACAGGATGGTCATGGAACACGACTCCCTGCTGCTACCTGAGGAAGGAGAGATAAACCTCCAACAAACAGAAATCCTGAGGGAGAGTCTCTGTCAGCTCGTACAGCAGGGCCAACAAGCAGACCAAGGGATTTGTCTGCTAGTACAAAGGCTACAGGACCTACAAACAATGCCGCCTTCCGAGAGATCCCCTGCCACCCAACAGTTCATCCGAAACCATCGCCTTCACCCAGCTGGCTTAATGAGATGGCCAGAGAAAGGGGCCAACCCCCAGCTACTGGTTGCCCGGGACCTGAGGCAACATGTATTAAAGGCCTATCATGATTCAGATCTCGTGGGCCACCCTGGCATGGCCGAGACCCAGAGGGCCATCCAAAAGAACTACACTTGGGATGGAATAAAGAAGGATGTAGAGGATTATGTAGGACATTGCCATTTGTGCAACACCTCGAAAGCCCATCGCCCTGCGGGGCCCAGCCATCTTCAATCCTGCCAATCCAACAGAATCTGGGAAACAGTGGCAGCCAACCTCATGGGACCCTATCCTAAAAGTACCCAAGGGAACCGATTCCTACTAGTAATCACCGACCTATTCTCACGATGGGTGGAGGCCTTCCCAATGAGAACTTCCAAAGCACCGAAATTAATCCAAATTCTAGAGAATAAAGTCTTCTCCCGCTGGGGATACCCCAGACAAATTCTCACCGACAACAGGAAGCAATTTACCAGGATACAGTGGACCAAGGCCTGCAAGCAATGGCAAACTAAACAATGGACCACTGCCCTGTACCACCCCCGAGGTTACCCCACAGAGCGGAGGAACCAGGAGATTAAGAAAGCACTACGCCTACTGCTCCGCGAAGACCACCGGCAATGGTACTCGCACATCCCGGCGATCTTATTCTCCCTGCAGACCTGATATAATGGGGCCCTGGGATGTAGTGGAAACTGGGAACTGCGGGGGGTCCGAATCCAGTTCCATGAAAAAGCAGCAGGGAAAGGCTCTACCCCCAACACCGAAGCCAGGCACCAAATCGCCAGGTCACACCAGGCCCGATACCTCCAACAAACCCAGCCAACTGCCCCACCAGAAACCCAGGAATCCGCACTCGAAGTGGGAGCAGGTCTACTGGCAGACACACCCCTTGTCTTCCCAAGAAGATAACTTCTGTGCCGGCCTTACGCCGCCCTGGCAGGGCCCATACCCAATAGTGGGGAGGCCTGGACAAGTGTTCTACCTCGAACGGAATCCTTACAAAACCATCAAAGCTCACCAAAAGTAGCTGCGGAGGGCCCAGCTGGGGAGTTTCAACGAGACGCCTTGTCTAGATCAGGATACCCGGCCTAAAACTCCGCAAGCAGAGAAGACATCGGCAGAACTCCAGGACACTCAACATGACTACAGCCTCACCCCAGTGAGACACCATAGCCTTGGAAGGAAGATACGGCCCCGGGAATGCCTTGCGAAACCCGCACATTACCGGTGACCTCTAGTTCAGTGTAATGACCAGTGTAGAGAGGACCACGCTGGGACTGAAGCCCAGTGTGCTGATCTCTGGCACATGCGACGATCCCAGCCGAGGCCACAGGGGGAGGGGGCGAATTGTCATGTCTGCCATTTTTTTTCGGCCAAAGTGACACCCTCAGCCCCGAGTGCATCACGACTCGCTACCCAGTCTATGGCCCACAAGGGGTAGTGTCACCACCTGCCCACAGATGGCAGAGGGCTGGCAATAGTTATTAACTGAACTTAATAACTCACCTATGAACAACTAGGGCGAGGTTAAATGTCATGTACATAGTGATTGGATTATGATAATTTTTATAGTTAAATGTAATGCTTACACATCGGTATGTGAAGGATATATTTTAAATCTCTGTATAGATAACCATGATGCAAGAGTAGAGTTTGTGTATATGTACTCGGGGTCAACCAGACCTGGTAGCTATCCTTCCCCCAGATAAATATGGGGAATATTATTGAAACTTCCTTCCTGTCTCCTATATACCCCCCCCCCCCCTTCATGCTTTCCTTCCACTGAAGCAGCCCTCAGTATTATGCTCTAGCCCCCCCCCCCCCCTTTTTCCTCTCTATGCCTAGAAAGTGTGCAGGGCGCAGGCACCTCCGGCAATGTAAACTTTCGTACCGCAAGGAGGAGCCGCGGTCAGCCCACCAACAGATACTACTTTACCGGTGCCATCGAACCGAGCCCAGTGTACAGCCCCGGCCACTCCTACCAATTTTCACCTTTCCCCTCTTCCCCGCCGAGTTCACCAACGCCTTCCCCCCTCTTCCCTCATCCGCCCGTGCTCCTCTTCCCCATCGAAACCCGCATCAGTATCCTGCTCCCTGTTGAGATTCCTGACCTTCCCCTGCGCCGGCCACTGCCACCACGCCCAGCGGACGACCGGCTGCGAGACTCGAGGCCCCAGCCCATCTCCGTTCGGCTGGCTGCCCGGCTACAGGCCCTGTTCGGCAGGGATGACTGAGGCCGTCGCGTCTCGGGGGTTTTCACCCCCACCTCAAGTTCCTTCCAGACACTGGCCCGTTACCGGGACACGTCAGTCGCCTGCACAACATAAATGCTTGATAATAACCTTGACGTCGACCCAAGTGTCTCCTCGGCTCCTTCAGGCCGTTATGCCTCGTCAACGTCCTCCCTTGCGATATGAGTGCACCATCGGTGAAGTGCGACGGCCAGGGACGCACCCGTGTGCGCCCTAGCATGCCAGTGAGCTTCTTTTGTGTGATAAATAATTCTGGGTTTTATATATTTTTTTCAAATGGTCACGAGCCTTGATAACTGTGAATATTTTGTAATTATAACTAATTAACTGATGTGTAAATTCGCTGTTTGATTAATGTCTCGCTAAGTTGTGTAAATAATTTTGTAACTTTTCTCAAATGTTTCGCAGTGTTAGTAATGAGGGCGTGCCACAACCGCTTGCCACGCACGTCAAGGGCGTGCAACAACTGCACGATACCAAGGGCGTGCCACAACCGCCGCCACGCGTGCCACCTTGGAAGCGACGCCGGTTGCTGCCGCGCTCGCCGCTGAAGGTGCCACGCCCCTTCCGTCTGTCACGCGGGCCACCTTGGAAGCGATGCCGGTTTCTGCCGCGCTCGTCGCTGAAGGTGCCACGCCCCTTCCGTCTGTCATGCGGGCCACCTTGGACGCGACGCCGCCGCCTGCTGCCGCGCGTGCCGCTGAAGTTGCCACGCCCCTTCCTTCTGTCACGCGGTCCACCTTGGACGCGATGCCGCCGCCTGCTGCCGCGCGCGCCGCTGAAGTTGCCACGCCCCTTCCGCCTGTCATGCAGGCCACCTTGGACGCGACGCCACCGCCTGCTGCCGCGCGCCACTGAAGGTGCCATGCCCCTTGCACCTGTCACGCGGGCCACCTTGGACGCGACGCCACCACCTGCTGCTGAGGGCGCCGCGACGCTGTCGCCGCCGCTCACCTCGGCCGGCCCCATGGCGACAGGTACGGGCTGCACCGACACCACGAGGGCGCCGGACTCAGCAGGTCAGTGCTCCAGTGCCACGGCCCGGTGTATCACGTCCATGTGAGTAAAAGGGAGGCATTGGCGAGCATAACGGCCTCGTCGGAGGTGGGGCATTTGACGTCGACCCAAGTGCCTCCTCGGCTCCTTCAGGCCGTTATGCCTCGTCAACGTCCTCCCTTGCGATACGAGTGCACCATCGGTGAAGTGCGACGGCCAGGGACGCACCCGTGTGCGCCCTAGCATGCCAGTGAGCTTCTTTTGTGTGATAAATAATTCTGGGTTTTATATATTTTTTAAAATGGTCACGAGCCTTGATAACTGTGGATATTTTGTAATTATAACTAATTAACTGATGTGTATATTCGCTGTTTGATTAATGTCTTGCTAAGTTGTGTAAATAATTTTGTAACTTTTCTCAAATGTTTCGCAGTGTTAGTAATGTAATCGCAGCCTGGCGCGTCGCGGAGTGGGGCCTCTCCCACGCCGGCCGACTTCTCCTCCCCTCATCAGCAGCCCGCAGGCCTCAGCCCGCTGGCGGGCGGGGAAGGGCAGTGGTGTTCAGGGTGCGATCAGAGACAGACGTACACGCCGCTCCGCGCTGCTCGTGAGGCACGTCTTCTGAGCTCGTGGTCCAACGACAGTGGAACTTCACGGGTTGTCGCGGCACCTGAGCTGCATCCGCCGAGTCGCTCACCCTGTTGAGTTTTACGAGTCTTACAAGTTACATCACCAGTCGAACGTACTAGAACGCGTAAACGTAGTTACGAACCGCCGAACCTTCGCCGTCATTACGAGACTTTTTACGTAACGGACCACGCACGTGTCACGCATCTTTGTGGAGCGACTTTAATCGGGGATATTGTTACGTGGGAGAATTTCCAGTTTGTGTCGGGACGTGATAACGGACGGGACGGTCTTCCGGGAGTCCGGGTCGTCGTGGGAAGGGCGCTCGTTCCGCGACGGATCCGCCAGGCTGCGGCAGGCTCTCAAAACTACAATAAAAGGGGCTCGTGGAACTCTTAACATCGAGTTTTCCTTGGAACCGCCTACCATTCTTCCTCCTCACCTCACTCTCCCTCCAGGTCCCATATTTCCCGGTCCCGGCCATGTTGGCCTGGACCCACACCTCACCGACGAGAGCAGGACGGGCACAACAGGACAAATACGTAAACGGGGAATCTGGGGCCAGAAGCCAAGGGACGTCAACCTTTTTTCCATTAGACAGATACTAATATCAGAAAACATGTATCTACTGAAAGTTCAAGTATTTTAAAGAATGAATGCTCGATTAAGTTAAAGGAATTAAAATGATAACAAAAAAGTTAGTAACCCATTAAATATCCATTTATAGTTGTTAGTAGTATATAAACGTTTGTTCGAGCCTAATGTATTTCTTATGGGACTAACATTTTATGGCTTGCTAGCTTGCCAATCGTGAGGAATCAGTTACATTCGGTCGTGCTCGCCTCTCGATTCTTATGATGGGGACCTCGGCAGCCATCTTGGATGACATTACGCCCGCCATTTTGAAAATCTGTTTTTATTATCCGAAAAGATCGGTAAAAATTTAAAAATTAATAAAAAAATCACAATTTAAATTAGTGATTGATTCGATCGATTCTTGTTCATGATTGGATCCTTGGTAAATGCCAAAATGTTCTATTTAGGAAGAAAACATGGTAAAAAATCCTTAAAGAGACGTAAAATTCTCTTCTACCAGCCTCCAGTAAGCCGTTACCGTTAATGACATTTGACCACCATCTTGAAAAATTGTAATTATTTAGCTAGATATTCGGAAAAATTCCAAAAAAACATTCAAAACATTGCCCGTTATTTTAGTGATTGATTCGATCTTTGCTCGATGGAAAAAAGTAATTTAAGCATTAAAAATGTTATTTAATTTATCTTCCTTACTACGAAAAACGACTCTATTCGAGATGCTATACAATATGAATGGTTCCAGTGAAAACACTGCATGTGTGTAATTTCACAACTCACCGGGAGACAGTAGAAGTTGTAAGGTCTAGTCGGCAGTGATTTCACTGAACCGCTTCATTTCACCATTCATCAGTAGTTACGAGCACTAATAGATAGTGATTTCACGTTCACTGGTTTTTCACAGTTAACTATAGGTATTTCACAGGAATCGAATTCACTGATACTCAAAAGTAACAGGTAAGCCCACCACTAGCCGTGACCCACCCGGGCCCGCGAGCACCTCGTGGCCCTGCCCTGTTACAATATATAACTTATCTGTGTCCAATGTAAATTTCTTGAGATTTTAATAATATCCATCATATCCCTGAAAAGTATGTGGAACATTTTAATATGACAGAAGATTTTATCTGATGTTTTTTATCTCTTTCTTTTTTACTATTGTCATTATGTCATTGTTTGTTGTGCGATTTTGCATTATTTTGTACCTAGAGTATTTTTTTTTTTTACAAATAAACACATCTTTCGGGTCTGTCTGCACATACACATTGTGGTTTTAATCATACTGTGTAACACGTGCACTATCTGGCAGTGCAGATGATAGTGTGTTGGGCAAGCATCAGTATAGGTGCACAGGCGCAGAAACGTTGGCACCTAACAGCACAACAGACAATATAAGTACATTTCCGTATAGGAAACAGTAGCAGAGACGTGACACAGTGAAGCACAGGCAAGGCCGGATTTAGGGGAGGGCAACCGGGGCGAAAGCCCCGGGGCGTCCACAAACGGAGGGCCCCCATAATAATTTCATATAATTCTTGTCTCCGATTATATTTATGTGTGTTTTTTTAAATACTAAGAGAATCTACTTGATTTCACTATAAATTATTTATTGGAAAACTCGACTGAAAAAATTGTTCATTTTATTTGGAAAATAATTTGGGGCCGCTCCTCTGTTGCCCCGAGGCCTCCAGACCTCTAAATCCGGCCCTGAGCACAGTCTCCGTAAGCTGTGGCATGATGCTCATCCAGGAAACATCGGATGATGAGTGCCACACATTTTCGCACATTGTTCTATCAGTACAGGTCCCCAGGCAGGGCTTGAAGATAGACGACACGAACAAGCAAACACCTCTGCGATGCAATAGTTGCTGTTTAGCACACAAGCGATGCACACTGTATGCAAAAACTATGGCACACAATACCATCACTCCAAGTGCTGGGTCAGTATGAGAATGCATCAGAGCAGGTCTCTGTCAGGCATGTGTCCTGTTGCTGCCAGACATGGTTCTGAAAGCAGAAGCAGGATTCTGATTCTTTAAAGACTATGATGGCAAGCCATTCATACCTCCAAGCCTGACATTTCCACACCATTGCAGTCTTACACACCTGTAGTGAGCAGACGGACTGATGTGCCACATGCCTTACCTCCTGAGCAAGTGTTTGCGATGTGGCAGTACATTCCGCAGTTTCCATGGACACCAACTACTGTATGTGTTCGCGCAAGTTAATGTGACTGGGTTATTGGCTTCCTCGACCCACTAATCCCATATCTGTTTCACTCTACTTGCATTTCTTCCAGTGTGAGAAATAGGTAATTTTGTGGAAAGATAATCCACAATCCCGATAGGCCACAATTCTCCCTCAGTAAAATACCAACAGCTGTTTGCATGGTTGTCAATTCTTCAATGCTGCAAGCTCACTCTGAGCGCCTGAAAGGAGGGGAAACTCAATATCACATACCTACTCAGTGACCTGGTACCATATAAATCATTCCTCAGGTCCCCAGTGGTGAAAGAGTACACTCTGTTGAGCAACTAACTACGTCACTGTCCCACTCTGCTCTACACATTGACCCATAATAGACCTTCAGGTGTTTTGTCCTTGGCTTTGTAAGTTTTATAGTGAGCAATACTTACACTTGACGTCGTACCGACCATGGCCGTTAAGCCCGTGCTCCGCACCAACAGTACTGTATCCCGTTTTCGGAGCGCGCCCCTCGCCCAGCCGGATTGAGTCAAGCGAGCGACCTCAATTAACTGAATTAAAACAACAGGACACGAAACCCCGGGGGCTCGACTACGAAAAACAATGCCCAAACGAGGCATTAGGACGAAATTAAGTAATCACATGCAGTGAGCAAGTGCGTCGTAGAGACTCCGTGCATGCGCGGCTCGCACGGAACAGAAAACAACCCTCGTTACTAGCCACAGCGGCTACGGGCCTTGATTAATTGGCCTATGATAGTGGTCTAGCCAAACTAAGGGAATTCAAACCCAAACAGTGCACATTGAGACAATTTGTAGTTAAATTGACAGTCGCCAACTTGGTGCCGCTTTTTAAATTAATTATTCAAATAAAACAATTGCTAAGCCTTAGACAAATATTTACCAGGTGCAAAGTTTCAATCAAGCACCTGGAGCATGTTTTTTACTCATCATATAACCAATTAAATTATTATAAGTTTTTGGTGCCGACTCACAAAGAAGAGAAAGTTTGTCTTGTAACGGTTCGTTATATACAAAAATAAACAGATTTAAAGCGTCGATTGTAGTTTTTGTTTTATTCCTTCAATTTAGAATGCACAGTCGAATCCAAACACTTTCAAAAGAGGTTTCTCACTCATTCCACATACATCTGCCCGTCGAAAACTGCCCGCAGTTCGCGTGATGAGAATTAACAAATAATAGCGCAGATGAAGTCCTTCAGTAATGTTTTACTGCAAGTACCCGAAGATGGTGCGACCTCGAACAGGGCCGCACCCAACGAAAAACAGCGAGCCGCCGAAACGCGGCCTCGCCTGGCAGCGATCGACAGACGACTACTACTGAACTCATGACACGTCTCCTCCACGCAGGGAGTAGACGTCACATGACCTCACCGACCAATTACACGCAATCTTCATTCACGCTTACTGATACAAGCCAATCACAGAACAAGTTACAAAACATGGAAAAACCTTGTACACACAGAAGTCTGGGCTTCCCATGATCTATCTCTTTTCAATTTCACATAGAAATCGGGGACTTCCATTCTCGTTCTCTCTCCCACACCGTGAGAGAGCAGTTATCACTCAGTTCCCACGCTGGGGGGAAATTACCGTCTTTATCTCGGTTGGCGGGGAAGCACTGTTCCTTTTTCACTTACACTTACAGGCCTCTCATGCCTCTCTTTCTAACCATCACATCAGCCCAGACACAGTTCCTTGTTCTAGAATCATTCCATACGTTAATGAACATTATAAACAGCAATTATAATACAAATTACTTTACAAAATTAAAATCATTTAGAAATAACCTGAAAAAGTAGGCCTAAACAGGTAAAATTCTAGTAGAGCGACTCATTTGTGAATAATTACATAAAAAAATACTGATTAAAAATGTCTAATAAAATACACAATACCTTCTTAAAACTCTCAGCAAGTTAAAATAACATATATTAATAGCCATAACGTCTGATTCTACTGTTTCATAACCTATACATCACACAAAAAACATTGACTTATTACTGCTTACATATACAAAAAAGAAGTTTTAAAGAAAATTATTTAATTAGGAGGGCAGGGTTCTGCAATGCTACACTCTTCCTTGCGAGGCGGCCATGTTCGGCAGTCTCCAACCACTCCGCGCCGGGAACAGACGTGTGTCCGTGGGCAGCATTCAAGTTTGTTTCATTGATTATTTTTATTATGTACTACATCTTCAAATTTAAATCCTTTTATTAATTCACCGCTGCCCACGTCGACTCGGCGCGTATTTTGCGGAACCGGGCCTATCCCGACCGTCTTCAGTGTGATACCGCGCTACGTATCGTATCACGGAACGTACGGTACTGGTTGACTCCAGCGAAAGTATTTTTAATTAAGGACGCTGTGCATATGCCTGCCGTAAGTGTTTCTCCGAACTTAGGAGCCCGCTCATCGAGCCCCCCCTGCACCCGTTAACTTTCGGCGCTGGCCGTCTCCAGCGAACATCAACCCACGTCCCGCGAGACTGCCGCGGTAACCATTAGTGTCGCGTAGTGTTGTGTTTTTTTGTTAATTGTGTAACCGCTAGACGTCACCAAGTGTTGGTGAGAGTTTTTGTAGCGGGACTAAATTAAAAGTAATTCTCACCATCTCGTGTACAATAATTTTCCGTAGTCTCCCGTACTCCACACGGCCGAGCGGCCTTTACAGTCAAGGGAGAACCATTCAGGTTAGATTCAAGCCGTGTACCTGGCGGGGCACGCGGGGGCAGAGTACCCACGACCCCACACCAACGGCCTAGCAGTCCGCTAGCCTGCTCCCCCCCCCCCCCCTCCACCCCCGGACAACAGCAGCACCGCGACGCCTGTAGCGCCCGTCAGGTACTTCCCGGGCCTTCCACAGAGGTCCGGTGACGACACACTAGTATCCATTATTAATTTTTGGAACACTGTCTATATGTTTTTTGCTTCCACAATTCCTATACCATTAAAATTCTTATAAAATTTGGTCATTTACTTTGGCAATTGAAGAGAAAATTATAAACTGTGTTGATTATCATCAATTTATTTTGTACATTGTGTTTGCCTTTGAAAATGCTAACTATTGAACAAACCAAGTGGGAAGCAATACATCAGTGATGTTACATATTTCCATTCCAATGCATCAAATAATGTCTACTTTGAAAATTAGAAAGTCCTGGTAAACCTACATATTAAAGTCTATTGATGCATATTTCATAAAATTGATAAACACCAAGTCTTTTACCAACACCACAAACATTTGTTTTTGAATATAGTTTAGACCTATGTTGATGCTGAGCATAAAAAATTGGTAAATCTGTATTGTACGGATTAGCGCCAAAAAAAATCGTACAAATATGAAATAACTTTCATTATATGCTCTTTTACGTCCTCTTTTCAAAACCGCCTGCGGAGATTAAAAATTCCAATTACTTTTGGAGATATCACCGTTCTTATTTTGCAATACAAGCCCTATGTAATCATTCAACAGACGCCATTTTATATTTTGCCGTGTGTGCGTGAATGCCTAAATAACAGAAATTTTCCATTAGGTAAGGTTAGTTACATGATAAATACTTCAAAATAAACGGAAATTAAAAATAATATCAATTAATTTTACTTGTATAGTTTTAAGTATTTATAATGTAACTGACCTGACCTAACAAAACGGGACAAAGGTATATTAGGTCAGGTCAGCTACAGTATAAATACTTTGAAACTGAACGGACATTAAAAATAATAAAATTTATTTTTAATAGTTGTTTAGTTTTAAAGTATTTATAATGTAGCTGACCTGACCTAACAAACCGGGAAAAAGGATGAACAGTAGGAACTCACGTAATTTTCATTTTACGTGATGTAGTCGTTCAACTACGTCGCGGAAAAAAAAAGAAAAAAAAAATCATACTGTAAACAAGCAACAATGGTGAACGCGGGAAGCCTACGATTCACTCATCTTTCTGGACATACCCGAATACTCACGTTGGCAAGCCTTCTTTCAACAGACGAGAGGCGAACGCCCGATCGTGCATCTTCGGTTTTTTTTTTTTTTGTTTATTGTAAATAAATATGCAACTCATGAAAACTAATGGTCAATTAGGTTATGTTAGCTACATTATAAATACTTCTTAACATTGTGGATGGTTGATTTGGTTAGGATAGCTACATTAAAAATACTGTAAAATCATGTAAACGGTTTCCTAGCGCTGGATAGCTACATATTAAAAAGTTATTTGCTAAGCAACCATAAAATGATTTTACAGTTTTTTTAATGTAGCTATACTTACCTAATATAACCAACCATCCACAATGTTTTAAAGTATTTTTAATTACTTCTTGCTAATTTCAAGAAAAGTGAAGGCTTGCCAACGTGAGTATTCGGGTATGTCCAGAAGGATGTGTGAATCGTAGGCTTCCCTCTCAACGCCGCATCAGTGCACAACATGAAAATTAAAAAATTCCATATCTCCTAAAGTATTTGGAATTTCTGATCTCCGCCGGGTTTAATGAAAAGAGGAAGTTAAAGAGCACAGAATAAAGGTATTTTCGGATTTTTAAATTTTTTTTTTAAAAAAATTTCCAAAAAATGAATATTAAAAAATTCGATATCTCCAAAAGTAATTGGAATTTTTTATCTCCGCAGGCGGTTCTGAAAAGAGGACGTAAGATAGCATATAATGAAAGTTATTTCATATTTTTACGATTTTTTTTGGCGCTAATCCGTACAATACAGATTTACCAAAAAATTTTTAAAATAAAAATTTGTAAACTTAGAACAATTGTTATGGTGTTCAGCTACATGCCACAAAAATTAATTTTGTATAATTTTAAGTAGATTTAATGATTTAAGCCACAATACTGTGACAAAATACTGCAATATTTAATAAAATTTTAACACTTTTACTTACAGTACCTACATTACCCAATGGACGACTCGAGGTACCCGCCCTCTGACATCAATGTATCACGTGACACACGAGCGGGAGGAACTGTGGGAGACAAGCAGTCGTTGTCTAATGCTGCTCATGGCCGCAAGGAAGCGTTTTAACATTTTTTCCGTTCAAACATTAAAATAATAGTGCAATGTTGTTTCGTCGCTCACTGTAAGAGTTCATGTTTAAGACCTGAAATTGCATTTCATACCTTTAAAAAAAATTGAATATTTTAAATAATGAATATTGAAGTTCGCAAAGACGATCACTCAAGTCCAATTCTCAGCACACATGTGTGTGTGTTCAAAACACTTCATCGCTGCAGATTACATAAAAGTTGACTGCTGCGTTAAAATTTTAAAAAATACAGTTCCCAGTACTTAACGTTCACATTGCTTAAGAAAGTAAAACCCCATGCAGAAAATATCATTAGAGTTCAAGTTTAAGTAGTACTCACATCCGAGGACTATTTAAGAAACGGATACTTTCATGTTTTTAGGGATATTAACATTTAGATAAATGAAAATTAAACACTACAAGTCAGATTAAAACTATGTAATTATACGGGCAGCATAAAGGGCCAGCCTCATTTGCGTCTTTACCCAATATCTAATTAGATACCTATACCACAACTCTGCTAGATAAAACAAGTGTAGCAAACAAGTTTGCAATGTTTGTATGTGTTCATTTTCCTATTTCCTATAATTATACAATTTTTAAACATCGTGTAAAGACAGCTAAATTGTGAAAATTATACATGTCAACACCTGTAGCATGGCCTAGGAGTGGTAATTAAGGAGGGTAGTGGCTTTTCTGTAAAATAAAGATTTATCTGAAATCGGTATTTCTGAATACGATGTTCCAATGATTTTAATTTTCTTTTTCAAAATGTTTAACTTTTAATGTTTTTAAAGTCACCATTTCCTTGGGCTTTATTACCCTCTCCACTATTAAGTATTACAAAACCCTGTAGGAATTTCGAAACACTGTTTTTTCGGGGAAATAAAAGAGCATTAGAAGTACTCAAATATTCCCATTTTTTGTTGGTTTCTTTTTTTTTCCATGGAAAGGCAGTGAGCGACACTCCTGAATTACTGTATCAAATTAGCTGAGTGCCTGCAAATGCACAATTGACAGGGGGTAAAAAATCTGTATTTTGTAGTAACATGCACTTCTCGGTAAACAAAATAAGAGCAGGCAATATTATGGTTTAACAGAAGTTAACGCTATATGTAAAAGAAATCCAAATATCCAAGTATGCAACTTAAAATTACTTTCTAAATACCAATGTAAGACAGGAGTTCAAGCCATTATAAATAGATTTTGACTATAATATGTAATTTGGAATAAAATACAATATATTTTAGTTTCAAGGATAACTCATTGTAGAAAGCATATGGGTTTTCTTGGTTATTTACTGGCAATTTATTTTACAGCACTACCATTATTTTAGTAATCAGTCATCAGTTACCACATAAACACTAATATTTCTATACAATATGTAAATAAAAACTGTGTGGCCTGCTTTAGCACATAGTATGCATGAGGGATTTCAAAACCATTAGGTTTGCCCTCTCCCCGAAAATAAATAAATCTGGCCTTTCACTTTATTTGCCAAGAGTACCAACAGGCTTTCAAAAACATGTCCTTACTGCTAGTTGCTGTCCACACATTGTTATAATACGAAGAAACATGAAACTACACCTTTTAAAGCCTCTTGCTACTCTAATCCTCAAAACAAGCTAAATCCATATCCAACCTCGAATGAACTCAATAAGGATTTTATCCACCACAACTCTTTCATCATAGCTTATTCTATTATCATTGACTGTTCGTTTACATTGTCTCCCACAATTGACAATGGCTCTTCAACCGGCCGTTACTTGAACTGCTCAGCTAAGCCCCATTTAGTCGTCCATTGTATATACTTTACAATAGTTCGTTTTGTATTCCTGGTTGCAGAACTGAACAATTCCATTCTAATTAAACATAAATGCATCCACACCTACTATTACTATCATGAACCACATAGTGAATGTGATTGAAGTCTGCTTCGGCTGTGTTCACCTTGAACTGTACAAGTTGGTTTGAAGAAGATGGTGAATGACTTTCAACGAGGACGGAAGACAGATTGACAGCTACATTGATAAATAAATGACGGATGGATGGGGAAAGATATTTGGGTTGGATGGAGGGGGTGGGGCAGGAGAAATTGTAGTCGTCCTTGCCCTGGGTTTTTGCCACTGCAGTCTTCACTCAGACCACACCCCCTGTGCCTCCCTTTCCTGGTCAGTTGGCTCTACCGCGCCTCGTGACGGCCGAGTTAGCGCTTCTGGCAGTCTGGATGCAGCTGCTTGCCGAGGACAGCTGAAAACAAGTCGATGGCTGCAAGCTAGATTACAGTGTAGATTACAGTGTAGATTAAGTGTAATTTACATGCCTTACTCCCTTGGGGCAGAGAGTCTGTTGCTACGGATGAGAAACAAGTTCCTTGTGATTTTCTCAAATTCCTTTTCAACACTGCCCTTTTTAAAATATACCTGGATGTGCTGGGTTTTTTTTCCTTTCGCTGCGTCACTTGGTAAAGTTGTGTGAGCGCCACCTTCGTAATTTCAGCTTTGGGCTGTTGCTTTTAACCTTTAATTCAGTAAATGGTTTTCACCCTTCGCCTTGCTTTCGAGCTTGTGTTTCCCATAGGCAGTTTTACCCCGATACATGGCTTTGAAGGCCACCGAGTTACTGTATGTTTTATTGTACTAATTTTGAAGAGCCTGGTTGTCCTACTTAAATTTGTCTGATATCAAGGCATTAGTTACTCATAGGTTAATGTTTTTCACCTATTTTATAAATGTTTTATTTGGGTATGTAATAAATTTATGCGCATCGTCGCACCAATATTTTAGGGAGTCAAAATTTGGAAAAAAAAACTTCTCGTATAAACGTTGCATGATGTTTTGGTCCTGCTATTAGATTCCGAGCTCTTTGTGTAGGTATTTATTCCCTATAAAACGATGCATTTTAAAGTAGAAATCTAATATTTATTCAGACATTACCGCTTACTTATTTAATTAACAGAAATACGAAGTTGTCTGATGTGTAAATTTTCTTTTAAAGACTTTTTAAACGTTAAAATGTTATAACCTTTATCTGTTCGTCTGCGTCGCCGCGGTGTCCCGCTTATAAAAATGTAGCCAGCGCTAGTTGGTATCATTCATGTTTGGTTATGTTGTTTCCCGTATAGAGCGCGCACACGCGGTCGAATATCGATATCTCGCCGATTGCATGCAAGGCGTGCTCTCTGTTAGGTGCCGAGTTAACTACATTTGATAGCCCACACTCTTTCGTGGTGTGTACTACGACAATAGTTACACGTTAGTTCAAGACACAGATTCAAGTGGCTCGCGTTCGGGTCACAGATTTAGTTTTTCTATTTAAAGTTGAAGAAACATTTTTGTTGCATGACATTAATTTAAATTTTTGGCATGCTCTTGTATACTCCTTTTTTTTTAATAAACATACTTTCCATGAATGGGTTTTGTTCTTATGAGTAACTTTACCTAACAAGAAAAAAATTTTTCTCATAAATGTCACACCCCTACTTTTCAAACTTTATTTTAGTATAAAATGTGAGACAATTATGCTATAAAACACGGTAACTACATTCATGTGCACATCACATATTCCCCAGTATTTATACAAATTTTGTTTAGCCATTTAAATTTTTGAAATCTTTGATTATACATGTATCTATCTCAGCACCTTCATGCCTGCAATAAATATTGCCCATGACAGCGAACCTTATCTTTCTTTTCTCTATTACATAGTTTTGTGCCACATCTCAAGGATGTTTGGGTGTTGAAGGGTGGGAATGGTGATACAAGAGCAAACATAAAATGGGTCTTAATGATTTCAAATTTAAAACTTAAAATAAATGAAAAAAAAAATTTATTTTATCATTCTTGTCATTAATGTTGCTCTCATTTCAAATTTAATATAAAGATAAGTAAATATATATGAATCTCACTTAAATTTATTTTTAATAGGAATGTATTCAATACAATTTTTATTCAACCACATTAATGAATTAATATAAATTTAAGGACTTTCAAACCATAACACATAAAAACATATATTTTAACATATATAAACAATTTATGATAAATAATTACTTTTTTAAAGATAAAAATTTATACAACATTCAATATGATAAAGACATCAACACAAATAAAAAGTACACCTCCTAAACATCACTATTATCAGTCTGGCAATAGTGCAATAGTGCATGCCATTTAATCTACTGCACTCACCAAGTGAGATGCATTACAGTTAGGGACCCCAAAAAAAGGTAAATAAAACTGACCAAAATTTGTGTTAAAACAAAGCAAAAGCAATACCAAAATTTGGTGTATGTAAAAAAAAATGTAAAATAGGTGCGAAAAAATGGTGCAAAACCTAAAGGCAATGAGAAAAATCAGTGTAAAAAGTCTTCAAAATTTCTAAAAGAAGTTGGTGCAGAATTTTTGTTTTTGATTTTATTTCTTGAAATTTGTATTATATAGCCTATGCATCAAAAAGTAGCATTACAAATATTTTTTGTAGCAACAGTATTAAGTTATAAGTACTATCCCCAAAAATCTCCATTAAAATAATAGATCTACTAGGTACATCTCTAAAGCCCTCATAAAATTCAACCAACAAACTAACATAGATACTGTTAAATAATGCAGACAAATTGTGAGTACCAAATAAAACAGCACACCAACTACTTTTATATGGTTTAAACAGGGCAGAATGTCAACAATGTTTTTAGATGTTATACAATGAACTACATTAAATGTAAACAAAGAGACAGCATGAAACATATATAAAACTAAAGGTGAGAACTTTTCGTACCACTAACAATAATTATATCTTGGCCCACTAAACTATAAAATTACTAAAATGCAAGTGTAAACAAATAAGAAGATAAGTTAATTCAGTATGAATGTTTACTGTTTTTGGACATTTACTGGGGAAAAATATTATCTTCACTTGAAAAATTACAGCATTTTTAAGTGTTACATCATGTGCAAGAAAATGTAGCATAAAACCAAAAAAATATCAAATATGTAGTAGTTTCCCTTGTAAATTAAGCCATCTTGCTCTTTCACAAAATAACCAAAGAAATCGAGATTCAAGATCTTGTTATTCACAACACAAAGAGCAACACATCACATTTGTTCCATCCAATACTAGCAAATGGCACTGTTGTAGAAAAAATTGCCTACATTCGAAAATTCAAATTATTTGCAATTGAAATTCATGTCTTGTGTTACATTAACATGAGGTTTTCAAAAATGTCATCAATCAACACAAGAAAGATAGCAATATTTGATTTAAAACTTCGCATTTTCACAAAAAAAACTGAAATTTCAGGAAAAACTTCAAGAACCACCAAATTGTCACATTTTGTTAATTTAGCACTAACCATTTTTTTGGGGTTCCCACATTTAAATGCCTTATAATGATCCCCAAACATAATCATATTCATTATACATTGCAAAAAAAAAAATGCTGCAAAATTGATTCTACTAGAAAAAAATATTTTTAAGTAGTAAATATTTGGAAAGATTAAAAAAAAAAAAAACAGTTAAAAAAATTATACACTACATCAAACCAGAAAATTAATAAAACAGAAACTTTCACTTAAGTAAATGAACAATGATTATGACAATTTACATTAATGTCATACAAAATACTCACCAAAATTCTATACTTTTAATTCTATGATCAACAAATTTTCTATAATTTATTTTAAATTATATACACACTACAAAAAGTAATTCTCATTTAACAACAGCACAGTAAACTTTGATTGATAAATTTTATTGCATTCTGTAATTATTTCTTAAGCAATTTGTTCATGTCTCGATTCTGCTGTTGGATTTTGAAGTCTGTCTTTTCTGTCTTCTCCGTGACTCTGTCAATAAGCTGAGCTTGGGTGTCCAGTTCACTACTCAAACCTTCTGCTAGTCCTTTCAAAAAGCTAACAGAATGCCCAATTTCATTCAGATTTTGTTCCAACACTGCTTGCACTTGACTGGAACTCGAGGCTGGGGTTTGCCCACGAATCTGCAGACCTGTAGAAACCATAAATAAATTATTAAAAAAACACACAACACTAGCTAGGGGAAAAAATCTTTCACAAACACATTCAAAACATAATGACAACTGAGTTATACTATGGAATGCAAAAAGTTTATACAATAAAAAAATGTGAGTGCGTGGAGTCAACATATGACAGAAGTGAAAGTTCTTGCTTATTAGGTATAAATAGAGATAAATTGTTAGTATTTTTTTATTGATCAAGAGCTAATAATTAAGAAACGTAAGGATGCAGGTATGATCTCAAATGAAAATAGTCTGTTTGTGCCTGATGACGGGAACACATGTCAGTTCCCAAAACATCGCAAGTGTTGTCATTGGAAACCTTCTGTGTTTGTCAGTGCTATCGTCATTGTGTTGTCTATGGTACTTGTTTATCTTCATTGTTGTGTTTATATGTTGCCTGCATTTAACCTGTCTCGTCATTGTTAAGCCCACTGTGTTAGTCTGTGTTGATATATTATTTTTCATGACCAAGTTCCTTCAATGGAATTCCTGTGCTGTCTAATATTTGGAGGTTAAACTTTTTTTGTCCGTGCTGTCGTCGTTGTGTTGTCCATAATACTTGTTTAGTTTCATCGTTGGTTCCGTTTGTCGCACATCAGCTGATTCAGTCTTGTTTTCTGTGAATTTTTTATCTTCATTTTTTTTTTCAGAATATTTCCAAGACAAATTTAAAAACTGCAATGGCGTATGTCCAAAAAATTGTAGTAAATTTAAATTCCCCATTGCATGAATCATTTAAAGAACGTAAAAATAAGTGTAGGTAAAGATAAATTATTAGTATTTTTTTACTGAACCAGAGATGCAGGTATGATCTCAAATTAAAAAAAAAGTTAATGTTTTCAAATATATTTTAAAAGGAATTATTTATTTAACTGACAAAAACATGAATCAATTATAGTAAATAGTACCTCATTTTTATGAAAAATTATCCGCAGAATTATCAGCAGCTATCATAGTGATGATTGGCTTATGACAGCTGAAATACGACACACATGTTGGGGATTTAATAGGTTCTAAATTCATTGAAAATACATCATCAATTGTACCCGACCTGGTAATTGGGGTATTAAGTTAATTGCATAATTCAAAAACCCTTTTCCACATGAATAAATAAATTGTAGATAAGTACTTAAAATTTGAAAAAATGGGTGCATGTACTTAATGTACGTGCGTGAGAAGTTATACTTTTTGGCATCATTAAAAAAATAGTTTTTATTTGTATGCAAATAATTAATTACAATAAAATAATAAAAGGGCTGGAAAAAGATAGTCAACACGCAATCAATAAAGTTCAGTTTAAATTTGAAAAATTAAATAAATAAAATTTAGAGAATAATAAATATATATGACATAATTTGTACTAAATATTATAAGATTCTTAATTTTAAATATGTATTATTAATTATTTAATATTTTAAAATAAAATAAATAAATATAATAATAAATTCAAAAATTTAATTTAATTCATTTTTTAAATATTTATTATTTTATTAATTTAATATTCACTTTTCATTTTTATCAAAAAAGTTTTCATTAAATTTGTTCATTTATTTTTATAAATATTTATTATTTATTCTATTGATAATAAATATTACAAATTAATATTTTAATTTGATGATAAATTTTAATTCTTATCACAAATTTTTTATTAAATGTTTTATTAAATTTATTTTTTTATTTTGTAAATACTAAATAACCAATAATAAATATTTAAAATTAATAATTTAATAATATTTAGTATTAATTATATTAAATAATAATATTTTAATTTATATCAATAAATAATTCATACGGATAGTTAACCTCAATTATATTGGAGCACTTGAAAAAGTATATAAGCACAATTTTTTTACTAATATTTACGAATAGTAAATAATATTAATCAAAATATTCCATTTAAATCACTACTGAATTTAATTTCTTAGCATACATATAATTTGCACTTGTATGAAACTAAAACACGTGTTGTGAATGTAGAAACTAGAAACATGTGGATAAATATTATAAATATGAAAACAGTGATCAGAGGCGACGAGCGTGCCAACATGCGCGACTACTAGAGGTTCTATTTCTATTTTGTTGGTAGTTTTTTTCGAGACTTAATGAGCATTTTAGCGGGCAGCTTCAACCTGTTAATTGTGTTACAGTGATGCGCGCGCATCTTAAAAGTTCACTCTTATCATTTTTTCATAACGCACCTAAAGAAGTATAACTTCAATAAAAGAAATATAGTAGCATCAATCGCTAGCCGTTACGGAAACTGAGAAGACAAACACAAGCAGCGTTACGAGAATTCCCACCTCTCCCCTGCCGTCTCCCCTTCCGGCCGCTACAACCAGCATACAGCATGCTCCGCTATGTACCTATCCCCCTTCCTTGCCGTCTGCACATTCGACCGCTACAACCAGCATACAGCATGCTCCGCTACGTACTTAAGTTGTTTATAACAATGATACCATGACACCAGACAAAAGTTTATGTGGTTACATGTAAAACTCCTGTCACAATTATGAAATAAATGTTAGTTGTAAGCTAGGTGTACTCTTTTAGCCTACCAATGCACAGATGAACAAAAATACAGACTTGTACTGAATCTTGTGAACCTGAAAATCTCTTCACTATAGAACATTAAAAAATGTAAAAATAATGTTAGCTGTAAGCACAGTAATAATGAGAAAAATATACTTAGGGCTATTTTTTTTTTAACAGTTTAAAATACTTCTTAGAGCTAACCAATCACTTTAAGATTGAAGTTGTGGTTAAAGCATTTTACAAACAAGTGATTATTATCACTCCAGTCCACTTCAAAAAACGTGGCCATATTGGAAGATGATACAGTTCTTCTGGTTGAACTTAAGAGAATGTGATGGTTGGAAGTAATTATTTTATAATTGTACAGAAATTACAACAGCCACAATTATATTTTTTTATTATTGTAACAAATGAGAAGGGAGAAAAAAACATTTTTGGCACTGCCAGATTTTTAAGTAACGTAAAATACACACAATTTTGATTAACAAAAAAATAGTGTTACATATTTTTTCTACTTAGTTATAAAAACCACTGCAATTATTACCAGATCAATCAGTCCCTATCAAATCAGTATTGAAAGTAATGGAAAAAAAATTTATTTTTGCAGTGGTGATATGTACAGAATTTTTTATTGGCTAAACACATTTGCTGTTGCTACAGTATGATGACATGAAATCATAAATGATAAATCAAAACTTTTTACAATCCCTAGCGAGTTTTTAACGGTGGAATACAGAAAAGGCACTGCAAAGCCAAGCTACCATACTTTAAAATTTGGGTCACTGGCTTGTTAAAGTATGTGTGTAAAGACTGATGGATTTGATTATACTGATTTTATTTCAGTTTTGTGTTCTAAATGTCTATTCCACTTAATTATTTATAACGTATCTTACACAAACCATACATTTAGCTCCATCAAACAACTTTTTCTCGTCCTGAGGATCAAAGTTTAAGAAACAACATAAGCTGCAAGTTTATGTATACTGATATTGGGGAAGCATTAAACCAATTAATGTAAAGAAGATACAAGATCAATTAAATCCCTGATGACCCTGTTGACAAGTTTGTTGAAAATGTTAGGGTTGAATTTATATAGTAAACAACTATTATGAGATGATAATTTATCTAAAACATTGAGGAAGTGCCAGAGTAACTTACAATCATTTTTTCCTGTTGCTTTACCAGGGAAACTAATTTCCCTTGGTTGATTAGGGGGGGGGGGGGGGGAGAGGGGGGGGGGAAACTAATTTCATGGGACCTCACTTGATCTACAATCATGCCTATGATCATCTGCGACTGATTTATGAAGCACAAGTCACTTCACCAAAATTAAATAGTTGTAAAATATAAATACCTTTCTACACATACATTACTAGACCTATACTAAAATTTAAAAAGGCCTACGCATATCCACTTTAAATAAAATATATTATTCTAAAATGGTTTTGTTATGAAATAAATATTTTATGCACCTGACAAATTTACCGTGTCTATTTATTTAGTAAAATGTTTAGAATTAATCATATACTTTTCTTTCAATGGTAAGTGTTTGGCAATTCTAGTATACAGTAAGTTAGTGGAACATTGGAAGAAAATATATCTAGAACTAAAGATTTTTTTTAAATTTTAACAAGGCATTTTTGTTGCTTTTAAACTCTATAGCTGATTACCGAAGTGTGAAAATTAAGAAGACAGCCTGTAACAGGGTGACCACCAAAATCGGATTTTGAAATTTATGCACTTTTCAACCTTTTCAAGAAAATCAATTTAATTCTCCACTGAATTTGATTGATGGCAAAACTGCGCAAATTTTATATTTAAAAGCTTATTTTTTCTACATAACATTTAGTGGTTCAATTATATTGTATAGACAAAACAAAAATTTCCATAAAAACTTCATAAGCAAAGCACCTAAATAAAGCCAATTAATAAATATAGACAACGCTGCCAAATATCGAGAATCCACACAACATAATGAAACATGGGCACCAACATACAGGTTTGAGGTGAACTGATAACAAAACATTTTAAACTAAGCACTGTAATTTAAGTGAAAATTTTGTGTTTTGGTTGGTAAAATAAAAGCAGCTATAATAGACAACCTTAATAAGCTTAAATTGTCGATAATGTATGTACTACTATGCAGGCCCTATTCTTATATGTCAATAAATGCTAGCAAAATAATTTTATTACTGTTTCTGAGTTGCTGGAACTCAAAGAAATGGTATGACACTACAATGATTCTAAAATGGTTTACATAAAATGATTTAATAAACTCAGTCAAGCAAGCAGTTAAATTTCTTAAGTGTCTATTGCCTACTATACACAGACTTATTAAAATATTAGAAATTATTCATGCTTTTTCAAGAGCACTATAAATTTTTGAACACTTAATACTTTTTTTTCTTTTCAGTTTTATGATTACTAAATTGCTATAACGTATTTACGTTAGTTTAAATTTTTTTGGATGATTAAAAAAAAAAAGTCTCTAAAATGTAAAATAGGAGAAACATTACTTTTACTTGTTCATTCTCCTTTCTAAAAAAAATGGTTAAGTGTGCAACTATTTGTTGTAATAAAAAATAAACTTACTTGCTTTAAAACCAAGCTAAACTGTAACACAACACTATTAACACACTAGTCACAAACGCTTAAATGCGGTCAGCGCGGCCCCAGACTGAAGCGTTTGACTTCTTCCTGTGGGGTAACCGCAAGGAAAAGGTTTTCAATCATCATCCTCACCCTTTGGAAGAACTGAAGATGCAAATTCGGAAGGAAATCACCGCTATACCCCTATGTGCCGAAAAGCGGTCGAAGGTTTCCAAAATCACCATCTATGTGATGCTGCTGATGGCCACCATCTTCCAGATGTGATCTTCGCAACGTAATTAAAAAAATGGGGATGAATACTGATTCCAATAAAATAAACCTCATTTCTGTAAGTTTCTCTTTTTTTAAAGCCCTTCAAAACCGATACACACCTTTAGCCCTACCCTGTATTAGAATGACGTGTTAATATCATCACAAACTCTAGCCTCAATGCAACTACATAGTTTAAATAACGTTCGTTTTGTGAGAGAGATAAAAATTCCAGGCGGGAAAAATTATTCCAGCATAATCCCAGGTGATTTCATGTCAATGAAAATTCACACACATTTCCCCACTTTTCCTGAAATTCAAGGCATATGACCATACTGTGTATAGACCCACCTCTATGGCAATTTAACATTTTTTGAATGATCTCATTTTGACATACAAGATATATTACAACTCAACGTCAAGCCAAAAAGAGTTGATAGGCCAGTGAATTACAGTTCTGAATAAAATAACCAAAGTAAAAAGTTTTGTAGTTTCCGGGATATAGGCATTCTTTCAAAAGTTTTAAAATCTCCAGCCTGCACTAAATTATTAGATACTGAGACTAAAAAATTTTTGCTGTGCAATCATAAATAAACCTATTATTGATAACAATCATAAATAACCCTATTATTGTAAACAATCAAAATAAAATCTAACACGCTTGTTACACTCCAAAGACCACCGGACTAGCTCAGATATTTTACGTTTTGGTCTTCGAAGGGTAACTCACAAGATACACTTGCATATTCGGATGCTGAAAAAATGAGGTTATGTTTCCCTCAGAATATTAGTTATGGGCGATGTTGAATTTCAATGATGTCTCTCGTACACAAAATGTTTTTCACTGATTATTTATTCATACCTTACGAATCCACGAGACATTTGACGCCATCTTGTAACAACACCATTTACAAGTTGAAAACAGTATTTTCCTTTCTCACAACAAACAAGCTTCATTAATTTGGGTCACACGCTGACTGGCCAAAAATTGAATATTAAAACAGTTTGAAGTTAAGTCCCGCAGTTGCACTCAACTTTCGGTACAATGCCGAAGGACAATGTCCTCGGAAACAGTGACGAACTTTGGTAAGTCCTGTTTTCGGCGATTACCGACGACTGTAGTCAATAAATTCTAATTGTGTCCAAAAAAACGAAAATAAGGTTGATTATAAAACCGGTGACGCCCGGACCACAGCCACGAAATTTACTCGTAACATCTTCATAGTTAAGTTGTGAGCCACCTACTCAACTAACCACCTCCTCAGTCGCTGTTCAGTAGAGACTGAAGAACCAAAATGACACACTGGTCTCAGGAGAGACCAAGGATTGCACCATGACGTAACTTTCGGCCAATCACAGCACAGTATCAAACACTCCCTCCAACACCAGCCAATCACAGAACAAATTACAATACATGAAAAAACCCTGTACGCACATAACTCGGGGCTTCCCTTGATCTGTCTCTTTTCAAATCCACATCAAAATCGGGGACTCCCAGAATATTTTCTCACGCTAGTTGCTCTGTCTCTCTCTTACACAGGATGCATCATTATCGTTTTATCGCCTCGGCGTCACTGTCTTTCTTTCTCACTAACTGCCACGCAACTGGCTCACATGATTTCATCATTCCTCATCATTCCACGGACAAAATTACAAAAGAAAAATATGTTACCGTGCATTTGCGCATATAAACAAAATATTTAAAGCTTAAAAAATCATTTTAAAACACATAAAAACGTAATTATTTAGGTAGAATTCAGTAAATTTACAGTTACATGGCTGTTTCATAATAAAGAAAATAGGCTTAAACAATACACAAATATTAGAAACAGTAATTAATTGAGAGAATACATTATTAAAACATAAGCAAACATAAATATTAACATGGAAAACAATTATAAACTGTAATATATTATCATCCAAGTTATTTGAAAAGATTCATTTAGGTTTCAATGATTTACCACATGTACCACAGTTAGGTTATGCCTGAACATTATTTAAACAACTTATACTGTATTACTGTTAAAACATATTATTCATAAAAACTTAAAGAAAAATCGGGGAAGGCACTGTCCTGCAATGCTACATGCTATACTGAAAACGATAAACTGAACTAAAATCAAGGAAACTGTGAAAGGAATTGGCCATGACTTGTAAGAAACCATCCCAGCATTTTCCTCGGGTGATTTCTGGGAAAAGTGACCATGGAAAACTCAAATCAGGATGGCCGGAATGGGATTAGATCCGAGTTCTCTATACTGGAGGTCCAGTGTCTTACCATGCACCACTTCACTCCGTATGGATGCAGTTGCTACCGTAGATGTTTATAGAGTGGAACACTTGGGGTAGGGGACAAATTACACAATCAACGAGTCACACAAGGAAAAACTTTACTTCTGTAAGATAATTTTTAAAATTGGATATTTATTGTTTTAAATGACATGCTCCATCATCTTGAGTGATATGGCATCTGAACTATAGCACTCAAAATTTCCTAAGGGATTAATTACATATGGTGAATTCAATACAAGTAAGCAATGAAATACCAATTTCTTGCTGTCAATTACAGGAAATCCTAATACGAGAATGGGCATCGTACAAAAACTAACAATACACATTCAACTCACTAAAAAAAAGGGGGTTGTCTGTGAAGTCTGTTTACGGACAATAATTCTACGTGATAACGTCATAAGAAAACATAGATGAAAAATTGCATACTTTTTCATTTTCAAATATTTACAGTTTTTGCAAATAAAATTTAAATAATTTGTTTAAATATAATCACAAACAATTAGTTAAAAAGCCCGCCTTAACCTGTTTGATATTATATAAGATTTTCTCGCACGGTGGTTGGACGGTTCTTGCACGCTCGGCTCAGGCGGAACGTGACAATTTTTTGTGTGTGCAGCCGGCGTTCATCGATTTATAAGACGTTATCACATCAAGAAAAGTACTTTACAACTAAAAGTAAGATTCTTGCATATTGTATTAATTGTACATTTTCAATGCAACAGAATACAATGAAGTTGTACCTGGATGGTGGTCAGAGGAAACGGCTGCTCTACTAATGTTCTGTGAGTAACTGTTCAGTTCTTCTGCACTAGCTACAGGTACAATTGCAACAGGTGTCGGCTGCTCCCCGCTTTTACCAGTGAAATAATTCTTGAAGCTACCCAACAAACTCTGAAAAGTTAACAAATCTTTATTACACAGATACAGTACAAACATTATTTGCAATACAAAATTTTAAATAATTTTTTGCCCTCATCAAGCATTTACCAGCATATTTAGATTAGAAGCAATTTAACATAATCACAAAATGACCAAGGCTGTCCAAAAACAATCAAACTGAGAAGCATATGTGTGTTACACTGACTGATGGAGGGCCATACCATACAAAAACTGAAATGAACTGTTGAAATATATCAAAATAACTAGCTTCAAGTTCATTCAAACCATCTAATTTGGTTACAGTTTACCTAATATAAGAACAGTGGAAATAAAAAGTCTTATTTGAAAATATTTTTCATATTTTATACATTGATTACATCAGGAAAGGAAATCATTTTTCTGCTAACAGTAATTTTAAATTTTTCTTGTATTTGATCTGCGGGATGCACAAATACTGCTCAAGGCTGCATGTTGCAGAGCCTGTTCCAAACTGTACTATTGTTGGTGAAAAATATTTTAGGACTAAAGAAGAACTAACTTTCTGAAATATGCAACTGAATACTGAATGTAGTCCATCCTTAATATGCATGAACTACCCATTCTTGAGGGGAAAAAAAATGCAAATAAAAATTCGTAAGCGGCCCATACACATAAAAGTCTTGCTCGCCAGCCCAAATCACCCAGCTTGACTCGCGAGCCAAACACACGATACAGACATACTCCGAACTTCGCTCGTAGATAGCAATATACAAAATGAGTTTATCTGAGCAAGTTGCAGTTGCAGTGGTTGTCTTAAACGATCAAGGGTGTTCACAAGAAGAAATAAGGAACATGATAGAAAAGTGTGCTCTAAGAAGTGGTTGCACCAAAGAACTGTGGCCATTTTTGAACTGGCTTTTGTTTCGACTGCCATTTTAATTGTCTTGGAACCCATCAAGCAGATTTTAGCATTTGTAAAATTCTTGTCTGCCTATAGTATGGTTGGACATAAATCTCTTTGCACATTGGCAGATGTTTGTTTTCTTTTGGTGCTACTGGTTCTCTTTATAGTTTTGCAAGCCATAGCAAATAACTTAGTTTGCATTTTGCGAATTAGTAACCTCTGGCATAAAGGAGAACACTGGAAATTCACCAAGTTCGGTAAAGATGCTTCGTCACGCTATATGTGCATTCTGCAGCAGACTTTTACATGAGTGTTGAGGCATTCGCTCGTGTTTCTCTTCTGAAATATATACGTGCTAACAGTATGCCACCATTATTTTCACTGGACATTAACAAAAAATGCCTTTGGGCTTCACCTTGTAAGAAAAAATCCTGTTTGGTCAAGGAGTAAATCAGACAGGAATCATTATTGCCGCCCATCACAATAAACTCTTTCGCAGTCAACAAGGTTTTGGCTCAAAGGAGAAACTTTAAATTTTACTATTTTTATAATTTTGTAATTGTATGCTTTCTTAGTTACTTGTGTAGGTAAGATTTATGCAAAACAGTTGGGCATGTGGCACTGATATTAGACATTTTTATGGTGTTTTAATCTTTACCTTTCTTATTGATAATCAATGTATTTATATTTTTGCATAATAGTTTTTTTTGTAAATAATTTTAATATTTTGGTAGCTTGCGCCAACCTAGCATATGAACATTTTTGATAATTCTTAGCTTTTTGGCATGCTGCAGCACTCTAATTTCTAATCCTAGTTTGCATTTATACCCAAGTTCAATACATGTTTGTGTTGTGATTTGTAGTAATTTTGCCTCAAAGTATTAAATGTTGGGTCTACGATCTTTTAAGTCTTTCCTTTCAGATACCTTACATAGTTTACATTTATTTCATTCAGCGCATATTTTGGTTTTAGCAACAGCAACTGCCACTTCTGATTCGGTTCGACATTAGAGGCCCCTTTAACGGCTCAAATGAATGATGAGAATGTGAATAATATAATAAACAGATGCTTGTTCCGATTTCAATTATTCATTGGACTATGTAGTACAATTTTTTGAGACTATATTTTTCGGTTCCTGTACCACGAACTGCACTGGGTGTTGGGAACGACAAGGCATTGATAATGATGAATCCGTCTGTGAATTTAATCAAAAAGCCAGGTTTTTATGGACGCTTTTGACACGGCAGCCGATATGGACCCCTTTGACACGGCAGCCAATATGGACCCCTTTGACATGGTAGCCGACTTGGCACCTTGTTTACTGAATCGCACAGACTGCAGTGCCTGGCATATTGAGAAGCGAGCCGAGCCAGAAGCAAGCCGAGTCCCACCGACGGTTCTGTACAAACAAACCAGGCTCTTCACAGCCAACACACGTGCCAATTTCATTTTTCGTAGGCCGAGCCACGTCATACTCATATGGGTGTGGCTCGCTTTAGACATCCTTCTACACACTTATACTTCAGAGAAATAACCTATCAACCTTAAGAATACGTATCCAGCATGCATTTTTTAGATGTCTTAGAGAAATTATGGTGATAAAATAAAGACACAAATACTAATACCATCCTATGTTAAACAACTTCTCAGCACACACAATGTGTACACACACAGGTACTCCATCCATTTATACCAGCCTAAATTCAAGAGTACAAAGAGTCTAAAAATGTGTTATTTAACGGTAAGCTGAAAATAGACTACATTATTTAAATAGTTTTGATTTACAAAATCAAAAGAAGAGACCAAAATAGAAGAGAGGAACTATATTAAAATCAAAACAATTTTTTTTATTTTAATGGACAGGTAATAAACTAACTCAAGGACTGTTATTGCACTAGGAAGCAAAAGTGTCAGTTAAGTATAAATCAATGGAGCAAGAAGCTGCCAGAAAATGTTTCCAAACAAAGATTGTAAACAAAAATTATATGTCAGCCAAAAAAGTTCACAACCAAAAAATTAATGGTTTTGACGCCGACCACCGGTGCTCCCTCTGGTTCGCACAGGCCGTTATGACACAACAACACTTACTCTTAAGTGCAACGAACACGCCCGAGCGTGATGTCCGCCGAGTGAGTGTAAGTGCACCGCGACGAGCGCCAAGTCGATTGCAGCGCCCGTCCGGGTGTGGCAATGCGCTAAACTAAATCAGTAATTATTCTTTTAAATCAAAAACAACCAAATTAATAACAATTAAAAGATAATTAATTCAAGGGAAATTATGTCCAATTGTTCTATAATCATATATTGTGAAATATGTCATTTAAATCCAAAACTGGTCGGAGCTGTTTTCCCGCGCTTCACGTGTCTCGGCGCGAGGTCGCCCTCGCGCTCAGTTGCCGTCGGAAGCTCGCAGGGATTGGTCGCTCCACGAACGCAGAGCCTTCAGATTTTGCACCACATCAAAGTCTCAGCAATAGTGTAAGTTCTTCAAATCCTTTAATCAGCTCTGCGCCAACCCCACTCAGTTGCACGTCTCTTTGTGCGACTCGTTAACTAATCATTTTAGCCCAACAGGGAGTTTTGCATTTATTACGTAATTTTCATGTCCAGAGTTTAAGGACAGCGTAAATGAGTTACGCAGTTTTCCGGCTTCAAAGCCAAGTAATCGTTATCATCGAAGGCTCCTAGCCAGCCACGTGTGTCGAGTTCTTACTCGTTAATCTACGTATCTAACTTTAATCTAAGATAAATGTGTAACTTCTACGTGTAATCTAACCACGTCTTAACTGTTTAATTAGTGACTGTAACGTGTATGTTTTCATCTAACCGGACCAACGTACTTTTCGGGACTTTTATGTTTTGCAACAGGTTTGATTGCAACTAACTTTAGAACATTCATTCGTACGTGCTGTTTTACATAATAACGTCAATCTCTGCAAGCTGTTGCAACATTGCAACTCCGCGACTATCCGCCGCATCTTTCACGTTGATAACGGCCACAGTATAAGTCTGCACATACCATTTTGCCAACTATCCTGGTCGCGCACATCGTCTACGCATAGAGACTCGCGTGCCGCGGCGGTCAGACAACAGACGCTGCCAGTACTTGGACCTGTGTGTGTAACGGTTCTCAATAAAGTGCAGTGTCGTGTCAACCAGTTTAACATTTATTTATAAGGTGTCCTGGGTGGCTTGAACAGCTCGGGTACTTTTCAAACCGCGACGCGCTCCTGCCTGCAGCCACGAGGCCGAACCCCCGTTAAAATCCCTGAGATCACTTTTCAAATTAACAATTACTTAAAAAACTTAGACAGGCAGCGGGAGTGGCGTCAGTTTGCTACAAAATTTATCATTATGCACACACAAAATTAATACAAAAAAACTTGTAACATCTAAGTAGTACGTAAATGATTATGCAGACACAAAAATAATCAGAAAAACTACAAAACCCAGGTATTTGAATGTTAGCTCACATTTATGTAACAGGTATCCGAGAAACATCTTAATGAGTGAGATATTTTTCTCATAGTTCAGAACAATTTTTGTGTGCAGTATGAAAAAAAAAACCTGTAGACAAAATATATTTCAGATAACAAACGACAAGTGTAGGCAGTGTAAACCAGCACATATTTCCATGTTAAAAGTCTGTACAGTAATTTGTTACACTTATTAACATTTATGTAACAGTTACCTATTAACCTCTTCAGGTAGCATTGAAAAGGGACTCATATGCCTTCCAGTCAAGAACAGGGAAAGATGAGTGGTAATCCGCCCCCCAGCATTCTGCTATCCACATCGAACGTTTAGGGATATCAGGAATAATTAACTAACAGACGACCCCGTAAATTCCCTACCATTCGCCTTCCCCATCACCCCTCATATTCATCTCATCACCACCTTTCTCATTCCCACTTTCCTCTCATACCCGCAATTACGGCCATCACAGGTTTCAGGTCGATGGCCGCAACAATAAAATAAATACATTATATATATTTATTATACAATATATAATTCAGAGTCGCTTTGTAATACACCCACCCCTCCAAGTAACTCTGCAATTTGTTCCAGGAAAATAGAGCACTAATCACATATTTTTTCCCCATTAGTGTGTATGTTACATCAAAACAAATTTGTTTTCCAATCACTGCTCCTGTTAAAATTAATTAATAAACAGATATATGTCTAAATACATTCAAAGTACATTTAAATAAATGTTGAATAACATTTCAAGCTTAAACAACCTAAAATTAAATTTTTAAAATCCACGTACCACATTGTTTACATAACAGGACTTGGGCATAACATTCCTAAGTAAGCGGTAACAACCTTTCTGAGTTATAAAATAACAAATTTTTTGATACAGGAGATATATTTAAGTTGTAATAAGATTTAAAAAAACATCAACTGCTCCAGAGCTGCCGCTGACAATCTGACATGCGGGATGACAGAATATAAACATTGGCTGAAACTCGGGTGTCATCGGAAATAAATGCACAATGAAGGAAGCGAATAGCTATTGAGGAAAGAGGAAAACATTATTGGATGTTTCATCACACTGTTAATTTGCTGCATAACTAATTTATTTCATTGTATTTAATGCTACATAAGTGCCATAGCCATTGTGCACGCACAGAAATAAAAAGTCATAAGTTATTTTAGTGTTCATGGATTATGAATATATGGCACGGTTAACCCGCAAACCGGATAACCCGCACCCGGGTAATCGGGAATCTACTGTATTAAAAATAACACCAGGGCTCGAGCCATCGCTGAAAACTACCTCCAACTGGCATACCAACTGTGACATCAGCAGCCGACCACTCTTTAGAGTAGCACCGGTGTAACACACTCCTCGCCACGACACCCAAAGGACACCTGTGGAGACAACTCTTGCTGGGAACTATGTTGGCAACCCCTGGTCCCCCGCACCATGGGTAGCCCCCAGAACTCTGGGCCTCCGACTACTAACACATCAAAGAGGAAGGTGACCTCTTAAGTCCTGTTTTCCACTGGCAATTAGACAACAAGTGAAAATATTTGACACATGGCTTTTAACTTCCTCACAGTTTACCTTCATTCCCTGAAGATGTCTCTGGCTAAATCGTAGCGCTGTATTAATTTCATCCAGGCGCTGCTCTGTACGTTCCAACTGTGATCGCTGATGTGCTAGTTCCTGAAACACCAAAAGTAGACAAATAGTACTATGGAATATTGAGCTTTCAGACATAAAATGTAGCTGTCTTTCACCAGTAAAAGTATTGAAAAGTATTGCTCCTTTGTAAAATTCAGCATGTGCCATTCATATTTTTACTTGAAACTTTCACAAAAAAATTTCCCATGACACATCATTACCCAAACATAGCACTACAGTTCTGTATGTATTTTTAAGCTATGTGTATAAATAGTTGCTGCTTTTCTGTAACTAAAATAATAAAATTCCAAAAATAATGTTTTTCCACTCTACCCTAAAAACAGCATTTGAAAATTCCTATTGGATTCCGAGAAACTTTTGTATTTGAAGTGGTGTATTGACAACAGTGTAACATTACCACCATATTTAACAATGTGTGTGCATCTGTTTTGATACTACTTGCGTCAAGTGAGAATTTGTATTACCAAGGAAAATAGTCGGTACATAATATATATTTGGTACTACTTGTGCCAAGTGTGGTTTTGTATTAATAAGGAATATAGACACGTACGTAATCTAATATATGTTTTCGTGATGGCCACTATAATGTCATATTAATTAAGATAATGTGTGCAGTAGCACAGCAACCATCTGTACTTGCTATGGTGACACATATTTATGTGTTTAAATAGCACAGCTGAGACAGTTTTCCACAAAAGATATCCCTGATTGTTGTCGCCACCCTACTGTTTCCTTTATACTAGCTGCAACCTGATCCTGTGGAATATAGCATAACTAAGGCTGTTTTCAAAAAGACTGGAATGTTTAATGTCAGTATGTTAGAGCCTGAACCAAGACTGTTTTCCACCCTAATTGGTTTTCACTTGAATGGAAAACAAATTATTGTGGAAAACTATCTTGGCCCCAGGCGTTACGCACTGACAAACATCCCGGTCTTTTTAAAAACAGCCTCAGGTATGCTACATTCCTCAGTATCTCCAGACAAACCACATGATCAGGCATATCTCTCACTGAAATCAGTCTTGGGTACGCTACTAAAGCACAACATGTGGGCAGATGCATCACTGCACAGGATGCACCACTTCACCTATCAACATTTCTCAGAATCCAGTCGTAATTCTCAATCGCTGTTTTAGGGTTAAATATAGGAACATCTCTATAGTGTTTGAAAACACCATTTTTGAATATTATTATTTAATTAACGGTAGAATGCTACTTCAGAAATTTAGGTAATTAAGAGTTTTGTTATTTGTGCATTTGGTTATCCTTCCCAGCCCTGGAGATTGCAAAATAATAAAGAATTATGATTGTAGGATATAAAAAAAAAATTTTTATTTGACTTACGATCAAAATTCATTATTACATGTCAATATTTTTTATGTGCAGGATCTTCCAATGTATTGAATTGAAACGGCAAGCATCATGTACCACAGGATCAAGCCATCAAGATCATGCTATCAGGATCTTTTGAGATACTGAACTAAGACAGCAAGCATCACGTACCACACAATCAAGCCAACAGGACTATGCAATCAGGATCTTTCAACACACTGAACTAAAACAGCAAGCATCATGTACCATTCGATCAAGCCTTCAGGATCGAGGGCTACACTTCAATATATGAAACTGAAGAATTAGCATATTTTTAATTATTCATAGTCGGCTACAGTTGTGCTAAACAAAGAGATACACGATATCAGGTAAATAATGAATGGTGACGGCAGAGTAAAAGCACAGGTATTGTAATGCAAGATATAAAAATTTAATTTTTTTTACAAACTAGTAGGAATTATGAAACCATCTCTTTGCAGTAAATTTAGAGACGTGTAGTGTGTGAAAACCATGTTTTCCGATTTTTTGTCTTTCCGTTCTGAAAAGCCGGGATGTCCGATAATTACCAACCGGAGTCTCAAAAAGCATTAAAAATTTTGAAATGCTGCTTTCAAGTTAATAGAGGAACATCTGTAATATTCAGAACACCATTCGAAATTAAGACTTATTTTTTTGGAAATGCGGCGACTCTAACTTTATTATAATTAAATATTTCGGGTAAATATGTAGTTGGGCGGTATTTGCGAAAAAAATGCTAAAAATCCGAAAATAATTTTATTCTATGCTCTTTCACTTCCTCTTTTCAAAACAACCGGCGGAGATAAGAAATTCCAAATACTTTAGGAGATATCGAATTTTTTAATTTTGCAATACAAGACCTGTGCAACCATTCGACCGTCGGCATTTTTGTTATTTTGCCGTGTGTTCGTGAATGCGTAATTAATAAAATGGTTGATTAGGTCAAGTCAGTTACATTATTAATACTTTCAAACTAAGCCGACATTAAAAATAATGTGAATTAATTTTAATGGCTGTTTAGTTTTAAAATATTTATAACGTAACTGACCTGACCAAACAAACTCGGACAGAGGATGAACAGTAAACTAAAATGGTCGATTTGGTCAGGTCAGTTACATTATAAATACTTTCAAACTAAGGTGACATTAAAAATAATGTGAATTAATTTTAATTATTCTTTAGTTTTAATTTATTTATAATGTAACTGATCTGACCTAACCAACCGGGACAAAGGATGGACAGTAGGAACTAACGTAATTTTTTTGGTAAATATGTAGTGTACGGATTAGCGCCAACAAAAATCGTACAAATCAGAAATAACTTTCATTATATGCTCTTTTACGTCCTCTTTTCATAACCGCCTGCGGAGATAAGAAATTCCAATTACTTAAGGAGATATCGCCGTTCTTATTTTGCAATACAAGACCTATGTAATCATTCGACCAGCGCAATTTTATATTTTGCCGTGTGCGCGTGAATGCCTAAATAACAGAAATATTCCATTATGCAAAGTTAGTTACATTATAAATACTTCAAATTAAACGGAAATTAAAAATAATATCAATTTATTTTACTTGTTGTATAGTTTTAAGTATTTATAATGTAACTGACCTGAACTAACAAAACGGGACAAAGGATTAACAATAGGAACGAACGTAATTTTTTAAAGTATAAAAATTTGAAACGTTAAAAACTCACTTAAGTTGGAGGCGGCCTATTGGTTCATTTGAATATTGGCCTATCACGAACTACCACGTGACAACATTATCCAAAATAAAACAAAAATTGATACTCGTAAACAAAAAACAATGGTGAACGCCGTGAATGTGCAGGTATAGTGATTAAAATTTAAAAATTTGATATCTCCAAAAGTAATTGGAATTTCTTATCTCCGCAGGCTGTAATGAAAAGAGGACGTAAAAGAGCATATAATAAAAGTTATTTCAGATTTTTATAAAAATTTTTTTACAATAATTAAAATTTAAAAATTCGATATCTCCTAAAGTATTTGGAATTTCTTACCTCCGCCACTTTTAATGAAAATAGGAAGTTGAAGAGCATATAATAAAGGTATTTTCGGATTTTTAACATTTTTTTCCGCAAATACCGCTCAACTACAAATTTACCATATTTCGTAATAGTACAAATTTAATTTCATTAGTTGGACATTCTTACGTTTCCATGCACTGTGGTAAAAGCCAGTGGCGTAGCGTGGGTGGGGCGGAGGGGGCGGCCCGCCCCGGGCGGCAGCCCGCGGGGGTGGGTCACCGGTGAAGCGGGTTGAGATCTGATCTATGATTCATTCATTACATGTGTCAGACACACTATAATGTTCCATTTTTATCTAAAATTTTGCGCACCAACTATTTTTTAATATTTATTTAAAAGGAAAACTGCGAAATCACTAATTTTAATTAAGCACCTATAGAATGGGGGCGGCAAAATGGGTCTCCCGCCCCAGGCGCCGAGATGGCACGCTGCGCCACTGGTAAAAGCAGACGCGATCATTTAGTGTTTCGGTAGATCAGTCTCTACTTGTTATTACAGAAAGGATCTTACTACGAGATGTTATAACAATTTAATACGTTACCTCTGCCGTAGCCACTCCAACATCCTCAGTTTCTTTCAAAAGGCTAAGAGACCGTTGCGTTGACTGAATGCAGTTTGTTTCAAGCTTCTTTTGCCTCTCTATTAGAATTTGACGTTCGTAGTTGAGGGCTCCTATTCTGTCAGATACATCTAACCCAGGCATGTTATTTCGCGAGCTCCTTAGAAATGTTTCATCATCTATATCATCTTCAAATGAAAAAGTAAAATTACTACGGTTGCTTTGGTTAGCCATTTGCATTAACCTTCAAGAAAAATTCGAACCAGAACTATATAAACCTCACATCAACAATAAAATATATATGACAAAGAATAGCACAGATACAAGTTAGTATAGAACGAAATCTCGCATAGAAAAAGAGTTGACAGCTAACGCAGCGCTCACGGTTACTTAAAAAATGTACTAAATTCAATAAGGCGACAGAATAATAGAGATTTCACATCCTTAACACCAAACTAGTAGCTGGCTGCTAGGCAACCGTGGTTATATAAACAGAATCCAGGGATCCTATTCTTGACTTCGTCGGAATATTTCCCCCTAGAGGAATTACTTAAATCCGACAAATAACTGTTAGACCTTATTCTTGAACACTAGGTAGAAGAATTAGGTAACGGAATAAGATCACAAACTGTCGGACTCAATCTGAGTTCACAATTTAAAAAATTAAACAAGCTTGTTTCTGTTTTGGAAAACTATTGTGTGTTACGTCTTTTCGTTTAGTCAGGTTTTTGTCTCGTTTCAACTGTTGTGCTGAATTTTTTTGGGTTCAATATTTTTGTGCTGTCAACATTTGTGGGAGTTTTTTATTTTTTTTTTCATTCTCTTCTGTTTTAAAAAACTTTTGCGTTTGGTTTCGTCTTTTCGTTTTGTCGTGTTTTTGTCTCGTTTCAACTGTTGCGCTGAATTTTTTTGGGGTTTAATATTTCTGTGCTGTCATCATTTGAGAGGGTTTTTTTTTTTTTTTCGTTCTGTTAGTTTGACGTCGTACCTCCTCTTTATTAAATAAAAAACCCGGGTCACAGTCCTGTCCGCGGCGCAACACTCTAGCCATGGCCCTGGTAGTGCCACCACTCGCCACCAGATGGCAGTTGTAAATATAAAGAGACAATGTATTATAGTTATTTAATATATGTTATTATTGTAAATATTTAGGTAGATTATTAAGTGTATATTGTAAGTATGTTTTGTAGATGTGGAAATAATATTGTTAAATGCAAATGATCAAAAGAGATAGAAATATGTAAAACTTTAACACAAATGATTGTAGATGAAACGTGTATAAATTGTGCGGGCTAACAAGCCTAGACAATTCTTCTCTCCCAGCCAATCTGGGAGGAAAATTACCTTTGTGAGCTTTCCTCTCTCCCAGCTGATCTGGGAGAATAAATATTACCTCAGGCAAATGTGGCATCATTGACTTGTATTCCTCAACTTCTTGTCCTCAGATAGCGACTCTTCGTGAGACCGCGGGCATCCCTCTCTCCTTCACTCCTGCTAGCGACTCCTTGTGAGACCGCGGGCATCCCTCTTTCCAACTTCCATCTTTTCTGCTAGCGACTCTTCGTGAGACCGCGAGCATCCCTCTCTCCAACTTCCATCCTTTCCGCTAGCGACTCTTTGTGCGACCGCGGGCATCCTCTCTTCTACACCCAATCTTCCTGCTAGCTACTCGTCAGCACGTCCTCGGTCAGCTGCATTGGGCCGAACGGTCTACTCCCGCCTCAGAGTGTGAGGCTGCTCTACCAAAGAGCTGGCGCCGGGCAAACACAACAACTGAACGACCGAGCGACGTCCACCCCGTCTCCACAGCTTCACCAGAGACGAGGCCGCGACAAGTTCATTTTTCTTTGTTTTTCTTTGTTTGTTGACCATATTCCTGTTATGGAATATTATGTGGTGTGACGCCGACCGCCAATGCTCCTCTATGTCGCATAGACCGCTATACCTCATTAAAGTCTCACAAAGGCGTGTGCACCGAACGCGCTCGTGCGCGCAACAAAGTGCAGTTCGTGCAACGAGGCGAACGCCAGGCAATGAGTGCTACGTCGGCGGAAGGATCCGGCCGGGTGTGGCATATCCCTCCGCCGAACTACAACAAATGAAATTATGTATATTTTTCCACAGGTTTTTATTATACATTATTTTCATCAATTAATATTTCAGTCCTTTCAAAATCATGTTTCACTGTGCGCCTTGTCCCGAACCTAGCCGGTTCAGTTTCCCGCGAAATTCACACGTTTCCGCGGGAGGGCTGGCAAGGGAAGGGGGGTCGCGCGCGGCGACACAGTCAGTGTCCTTCAAGAGCTCGGATAGGCCGGCAGCCTTCGCGCAACGCGGAACCATCAACTCTTGCTTTCACCGACATGTAGTTTCACTAGTCATAATCTTTTCTTAATCTTATACGTACAGTTCCGTGGTCGGCCTCAATTTACCATGAGGTATTTCACTTAAATAAATCAGTGCTCCAAGATGAGTGTTCAGCATGACGCCGTCGTCGGTGCTCCCTCTGAGAGCACAGGCCGTTATGTGTCCTCAACACCTGATCAGTGCCGCGCCTCGAACTCGCCCGTGCGGGCAACATAGTGCAGTGCCCCGAACAGCGTGACGTCAGTCACGGCCCCCTACTTGTGCAAAGCGCCCGGCCGGGTGTGGCACTGCGCAACTAAATAATTTGTTCATGCATTTGATAAGATAAACAAAAACTAATACGTGTAAAATCACTAATAATTAATGTTAATTTAATAATCTTTTTGTAAACTGGGATCATTCACAAAACTGGCCGAAATCATCTTCCCGCGCTCCGCAGTTTCCCGCGGAATTTCCCCCCTCCCTGGCCCCGGCGGCCAGGGAGGTTAGTCAGTCGCCATCCAGCACTCGCCCGGGCCGGCAGCCCACGCACGGGGAGCTCTCAACTTTCGCGCCAACATCACCAGTCACTACAATAGGTAATTATAGCCAAATCGTTTTAATTCAGCTCCCCGGTCGGCCCGAATCGACCGTTCGAGACTCCGCGCGGTCCTTTAATAAAATGTGCAGTCCGACACAGGACTTTTAGTGTACTACGTAAATGATTTGGTGACCCATCGTGGCACCCGCGCCTCATGCTTGTGAAATCCCACATCGGGAATTAGTTCATCGCCCCCGCAGGGCGGCACTGCGCCAAATGCGAATCTAAACTTTCAGACGAGTCATTAACTGGGACGTGCCACGGTCACGTGTGTGATATCCTGCAGGATTCCACCGCGCCCGTACCCAGCGTAACGTGGCCCTCGCCACCTCGCGGAGTAGCCGCAATTAGTTAACCAGCTGAGTGGAACACTTTATCTAGACCCGAACCCGGGACTAATCACAGTGACTATTGTGTAGTGTTTTGTATTAAGTAATTTTGTGTGACCAACCTCCCCACGCATTTCACGTTGCGTTCCGCAGACTTTCACGTAGGTAGGAACAGACTTATCGCCTGCCAGAGCATCCCACTCGCAATTCGCCGGGAACAACCCCTATCAACGTACTTGCCACCGGGTTACTGTGTGGCCGTAACAAGTCCGCCAATAGAGGGTGGCGTGCGTGGGGCTTAGGCCGACGATGAAGCGGCCAGTTACGTGAGCGTGTAACGTGTAAAGTGTGCGACGGAATAAACCAGCTAAAAGTACGTGTGTGTTTTTATTAGTAAGGCGTCCTGGGAGGCCAAAACAGCCCGGGGAGTCCTTTGTCGACGCGTCCCTGCCTGTAGCCACGAGGCCAGGAACCCCGCCCTTGAGATTAAAATTCATCGATCATATCAAATTCACGTAAAATTCAGATCAGGCAACGGGGACGGCATCAAGCATATTACGTAAGTACTGTGGGGAGTCTACAAGACGTTACGTCGGCGCTTCACGCAACAACTTAGCTTACCGGCTAATTAGTTTCAGCCCGCACGGGGCAGCTAGTAGGCGACACGTGCCACCAAACTTATTACCGAGTCAGTCTCTGGGACACATCTAAGAGCCACGTAGAGTCACCGGAGTTTCGGGCCTACGTGTCATTAGCCCAGCGTAATACGTATTGTGTAATAGTGAAGTGTTTTATTCGTCAAGGTATAATTTGTCATGTTAGAGTTTATTTTGTAACCGCCGCATCGTGTGCAAGAGTACGTCCTTCACGCGCAGTAAAATCGTGAGCCGCCACTGAGGAAGTGGGCTGCGCGTGTGACTATTCGATTCGGGACAACCGTTTCGGCCAGAACGGGCTGCACTATGTATAGGTCTGTGCCGTAATAAATTAGTCAAGTATCCACCAGTAAGTTTGTGTTCTTCTTCAGGCGTCCCGAGTGGCCATAACAGCTCGGGGGGCCCTACTGCGTTAACCCCTACCTCTAGCCACAAGGCCGAACCCTCCCTGAGATCTCGAACCCAAACAAAAATCACGTAAAAATCATAGGAGGTAGCGGGGATGGCGTTAGGTGTTTATTTCCTGTTGACAACAGCATTTTTTCCCTTAATTTGTGTTTTTGTCTTTTGGGTATTTTTTTAGTTTTCTTCTACAGAAAAAGTGCTTAGCAATGGCATATGTCCAAAAGCTTACATGAAGTCATGCACTCCCATTGCACAAATCTTTCAAAGATAATATGCTATTGTTATACCACCAAAAAGAAAACAACTTTCTCCACCAGAAGGCATTTTCGACTACCGTCAGTAGCATACATGGATCTGATACTCATCTCAAAAGCAAAATACGATTGTCTGCAATACTTCAAAAGCTTTTGTTCTGATGAAGCACAAAGTTATTTTGACAACTTGCCACATTTATAACATTCTTGTGTCGTCGCCTGGCCGACTAGCCCCTGAATGATAGTATTTTGCCGGCTACTCAGTGTTCGGTAGAGTGGGGTTCGGGCCGCGTGGCCAAGGGACTTAGTCACCAGGATAGCAATTGACACACTCGAAGACAGTTTCCAGGTTCTTTATATACAGTAAATCAAACCCTTTACAAGGGTCTGCCGCGTTTCCGCCTGTGACTGATTCTGTAGGGCGAAGCCCGGTTCTGCGCACTGTTACGGTATGGGAAAAATACGTGATGTCCCGTTCGTGACGAGCAATACCCGCGTCGCTATGACTTGAACTCTATATGACCCGCCCCCTAAGCTGAACGACTGACCAGACAACACGGTGCCCGGGAGGGCCCGTAAATTACCGTGCAAACGATGGCGAAAATCCAGTCCGCAAAAGAACTCCGTGACTCGTGAACCACCGGAGGAAACACGCACGCGAGAGAAGTGACCGACTGCACGCCGCGACTGAAAGACTCGGTGACACACTCGCCTAAATGACAATACGACTGTAAGATAGGAATTACTTCCTCTCGACAAGGCCTGAACTCCAGCGAGACACCGCGCCCGTTCTCACCGTCTTGGAGCGATCTCGCAGACATGTTCGCTGTCTCCAGCGCCCAGCTGCCGACTGACTACCTCCCCGCCTCGCGCGACCCAGCGCCCGCATCCCCTCCCCTCCTGCGAGCCCGCGGAACACGCTGATTGGTCACAGGCGGAAGCCACGGCCTTGGCGCCCGGTGAACAGACTCAACTTATTACACAATTACACTTCAAATAATAAAATACACAAGTTACAATAAGTAACATTAAAAAATATATACAACAATTCGTCCCGTCCGGTTATTAAGTATTTACATTAATATTCACTGGCGCGTGAACCTCTCTTCCCCCCCCCCCCCCCTCCTTGTTCTAACCACACAACGCTGTCGTCGCACACGCAACACAGGGCAGGAGAAGGCGTTGGCGCGGCATAACGGGCTGTGAGAGCTGGGTCGACACCTGGGTTGACATCACTTGTAACACATGCGACATGTGAGAGCAGCGTAAATAAATGTGTAACTAAAAGGCATAAACATAATAACAAAATTTTATCTTTCCATGGACCCTCATATTTCTTCCTTTTTATGTTGTTGCTATAAAAAGCTTTTGATTTTTTTTAAGTGTGGCTTGAACAAATTTAATTTTGTAATTAAAATACAGTCTTGTTAGTATTTAATATGATAGTAAGAAGGGTTCTCGCAAAAATTTAAATCAAGTTTACTAAAAAGTTGTGTTATCTCCATTTCTAGTTTTATGGACCATCATCTTTTTCTTTGTGTATTCATATTTTAACTAACATGAGATGTACCCTATCAAATCATCAAAAGACATCTGACCGGGATAACGTAATCCGTTACCTGAGAATTTTAAGTTGCGGAAATGATATAAAATAACTGTGTTATAAACTATTTGAAGTGTAACAAATAACAATACATCATGTGCACGCAATTTTTTTTTCCTTGTAGCGACACCACCATTTGATTTTTTTTTAATTTCCTAACCTAACTAAAACTAAGTGTATTTTGGAGGGGTCCGGGTTAGGGAGGGACCTAGGTGCGTCTCAGGCCGAAGCCTATACGCCTAGTCATGCTGGGATTAGCCATGCAAGGAGAGGGTCGCATGCATCATGTGCTAGGAGGGGATTGGCCAGCCATGGCAGCGATTGGCGCCATGACTAACTCCCCTCACTCTTAAATCTAGACTATAACTAGAGATAGGTTGGGCCCAGGTAAAACCTGCATAGACACAGGGAAAACCCTGGGCACATTCATGCGGGATGCAAATTGGCATGCATTACGTGTAGGAGTTTACAGGAGACAGAGGATGGTCTGGATGAAGTGTTGGACAGAGTAGAAAAGAGTCTACCATGCGGGGGTTGGGAACTTGGACTCGTAGTCCGCTTTGCTTTTTATCCAGGACTGGATTTAGTGACCAGGGACGCAAGCGCCCCTGGTGGTGAGTGGTTGCACTGACCACTCACTCCGCCGCCAGTCAGCACCTAAAAAACTAAGAAACTAAAACAGAAAAAAGATAAATGACTTACAAACTAGGCATTTCGTTACGAAATATGCAAACACCCAACTCAGGGATGGACGTGCAGTGCTTAAGATAAAACTAAAATAAGAACTAAAAATATATATATGTATTTTTTTTTAATTTTTTTTATTTTTTTATTTTTTATTTTTTTTTAGATTTTTTTATTATTATTTTAGAAATATATATTTTTGATGACTATTACTTAGTATCTAGGGCTTATTACTAATTTACAAATCTCTAATATCTACTACTATACTACTAGTTATATATAGAGGAACTGTCGGTGTATAAAGTTACAGGTGAATTAAGTCAAGACCTATTCGCATTCTGGCATGGTTGCAAGCTTGTAATTCAAAATCCCATGTCTTTCAGAAACACAACCGGCACTGGAGGTGAAGCCTGCCAGGCGGGCCATGCCCATCGTACATAGGGAGTCAGCCCTAACACAACAGGCAGTGAACTCCCGGGAGCCGAACCTACACCTGCGTGCTTCGGACCATTTTGAATAAGCAAATTATTCGTTAATGTCTATAATTTAAGTTTCAACTCGCGGGAGACTGATTGGCCGATCGCTCAGCCAGCCACATCACACTACGGAGGTCTGTGAGCCAAGATTGAATTTGGCATTTTATATTTTCCATGCAACTCTGGATCTTGTTCGCCCAGTGATGATCCCACCACCATTTGAATTCGGGTAAAAAAAAAAAAAAACCGAAGATGCACGAACATGAATCTTAGTGAACTCTAGGATTCCCTAACTTCGGGCATGATCGGTAAGGAATTCTATCTCTATTCGTCTGCTCGGCCGCGGGCAGGGGCTGTCATTGAACCAATGGCGAGTGTTTTTGTTAGTGTAATTGTATTTATAATAAATCTGAAATTTTAAAATGTAGCAAATACCATTGTTTTAAAATGCACAATAATAATTACTTTTCAACGATACGATTTGGCAAAAATGAGACCCTGCAACTCACGATATAAGAAACAATTGCTGCTTCAGGTAAGTTGAATTTATGTATTTAGATTGGTTATGTTATCCAGAAAATAAGATTTAGGATTGCAGTTATTAATCCATGTAAAATCATCCATTGAATAATTGCTTTAATGATATGTTAAAGAAGTTATTGTATATTGTAGTGTTGCAAATACCCGAAAATTGATTTATTCAGTTCCTTATTTCAACTCTTTGTTTGTACTATAGGTGCATTGAGATATTGTTAATAACTTCACGTTAATTTACAATTTTAAGTTTACCTGTATGGTATCGCGGCCGCTGATATGCTCGAGTCCCGGTAAACATCCCAGCCACATGCGAAAAACGTTTTTCTTTTTTTTCGGTTTAAAGGACGGTCTAAAATTAATGTAACTAATGCCTGGAAGGTAAATGTAGAGACGTAAATTGGTTTTATGTTTTAAGCGGAGTTGAGACTGTTTTCAACTAGAGTTATCCCTGATATTGTTGTCGCCGCTCTGCTGTTTGATACTAGTTGCAACATGATCCTTAGGAATACATCGTAGCCGAGAATATTTTCTCAAAGACAGGCATATTTAATGTAAGTATTGTTAAGGGCGGGACTAAGATAGTTTTCCACCTCAATTGGTTTTCCACCCTAATAAGGTACAATTAGGGTGGAAAACAGAGTAGGGCTGAAAACAGTCTTGGCACCGACCGTAACGTACTTACATTAAACATTCCTGTCTTTTAGGAATATTCTTGGCTATGCTGTATTCCTAAGGATCTCTGGAAAAACACAGGATCATGTTGCAGCTAATATCAATTAATTAGTATAGTGGTAATGAGGGATATCTCTCGTTAAACATCGGCTACACTATCAAAGCACAAAACAAATTTACGTCACTATGTTTACATTACAGGTAATATTTTCATTAAGTTTACATCCGTTAACCCAAAAATACCATCAAACATGTAGGTACCTGGACTCAAGTATGGGGGTGGTCGAGTCATTGCACAGCCGAACTTAAAATCATTAATTCCATGTGAAGTTCTTGAAAATATCTGCGTGTGCGTCATTATTATAATTAGTAACAAAACAAGCAACTGAATGAATCCATTTTTGGGTTTTGCCTTTTTCTTTAGATTGGCACCCCTACAGTATTATTATCTTTAGACTACAACTTAAAACAAGGCTACAAAAAATTGTAATGTACTTAGACAGAGTGTTGAGCAAACAAGACTGCTCGTGATGACTCTGATGCGGGCCCCCTAGAGCCATAGGGAAATAGATGTGCTAATTCATCGTGACCTGGAGGTGTTTGGGCGACAGCTACAATGAGAGGCTGAGGCTACCCATCCCAGCATCATTGCCACCCATTCCCCCTTTACCCATCCAGCTAACCTGTGGTTGATTCAAAGGAATCCCCATCCCAAGAGTATCATAGGGTGCTTGTCCAAGTCTATCACATCTCTGGGGACCCCTCGTAAAACTCAGAGGTACTTACGTATTAACGCCATCACAGCAGAAGTTGCGCTAATGCGCCAATAAAGAGCAATCTTGTTGTTCGCACGCGCGCACAGTTATATTTTGGATTATGGTAAACGTAAGTTTTGGAAATGTAATTTAAGACAGTGTGATCAGGATAAAAAAATACTATGAAATCATGTGAACGGTTGATTAGGTCAGGATAGCTAAATCATAAATTCGTAATTCCTAAGCAACCATAAGAAATATTTTATAATATTTTAATGTAGCTATACTAACCCAACCAACGTCCACAACATTTGAAAGTTGTTTTAATGTAGCTAACCTTACCTAATTGATCATTCACAATAGCTGCGGTGGCGTTGATATGTAAGTACCAACCCAGAGATTCTGTTATCTGGCCGAAATGCATCCAATTTCTACTAGCTTTCTAGGCTAGTACTGGAGCTGTTTCACCGCTTACTCCGTTTGCCCATCAGCGGAGTGGGGACTCTTCTGGGTAAAAATTCCTTATCACATATCCAAGTTTATCCCTTTATCCTGATATCATGTCCCTGTATATTTTGATTCTGTGGTACATAAAGCTTGCTGTTTTTATTAAGTACTTCACAAGATCCTGAAAACAACAAAAATTTGTGATCACAAATTCCACAACCGCAATTATGAGCAAATTTCACTTAAAATCAATTATGTATTTTTGAGTGATCCTGTATTATTATCCAATGTATTTGCTCATTATTTTTTCAGTGTTTATGTGATATTAAACAATAAGCCCAGAGTACCCCTCACCAATAAGCACCTTGATACAAAATCTATACCTACCATTTCTGAAAGCATTGTACTTTTGGTTATAAAGTGTACCCCTTTCTCGGGGTACCGTTTTACAAGGAAATTAAAAGGAAGTTTATATTATAGTTTTCCTTTAGTATAGTTTATGTGAGTATTGGTGTTATCCGTACGGCGGTATTTTTGAAATATTGGTAACGTTTTTCAGCGCTAGTGTCACCCGGGATCACCTGGTAACAGTTAGTGAGAATATCATTAATTAATTGTGTTTATTAGTTATATTTATAATGTAGTTATATATTTGTATAAAACTATTTTAATTATTAATGCGACATAGCAAAGTTGGACAAGTGGTGATCGGGGTAAAATGAAACAAATCACGAGCACAGCGCGCATGCGCGCGAGGGAGACAGACTTTTTCCCCTCCCTTCTTTGAAGGAAGGGAGGGGAGGCAGGCGATCAGCTGTTCTGGACGACGGGCCGGTGTGTGAGGTGGTCCGCGCAAGCGGCCTCGCAAAAAATGACTTTTGCGAGTGTGGGGCCGGCTTGGGCAGCAGAATAACTCGTTGGTATCTGTGTGGAAGAGTAGCTGTAAAGCTCGTCAAGAAGATAGTCGCGGTACTATCGCGGCGGAACGAGGCTCCTTCCGGCTAGTATAGCCGTCAGCACCGACTGGCCTGAGGACCAGTGGGGTTTAGCGAGGATTCGCTAATCCAACGGAGACGACGAGCCGATACGTGAGTGACTTCCCTTGTGATTCCCCTTGTGCAACGGGGTTATGCTGCAAGAGATTGGTGGCAGAAATAATTACGTCAAGCCTGAGAGTGTTATTTTACGTCGGAGGTCTGTTTCTCCTCAGCCACATTTAACAACTTTATGATATGGACACGTGAAGTAAATAATTGAAACTTATGATGAAATTCAAATGGTAGAGACTCGCGTTGAACGTTTTAAGGGTACCCGTCCCCCGAACAATTGAGCACGTCGCGTAACAAGGAAGGTGTTAACTAGCTCGAACTTGGTGTATCAGAGATTTTAAATCACTATAAGGTGTCTATTGTAACTGATGTTAAGTTTAGGGGATTTTCATATTTCCTTATCATGTGCTGGGTATGAATATATATATATCTAGTTTATAGCATCGGGCCCGATTTAGTTAATATGTACCGGCGAATGCTTATATTCTTTTAATGCTTGTAATAGTTTGATTTCAGAGGTTCAGATTAATAAATAATGTTTTGTCGTACTTGCCGCAAAAGTTGTGCTTTCTCAAGCAAATTCCTTTCTTTCGCTGTTTAATTTAAGCCCTGTTTTTTTTATACCGGTGTTGATTGCCGAGAGGTTTGGTGAACTGTGTGCCGTAACCTATTTTTCTGATATGTCGGATGGCGATACACTATACCAGGTAATTCCCGGCGGTTGTTCGCGGTTTGCGACGCTCCCTTGGGGCGTACGGGGGCGTCAAAAGGTCCTCAAATTTTCAATGTAAACAGGTCCTGATTGTTCAACAAATTTCATTCTAAGAGGTTCCTCTAACATATACTAGACACATACAAGACAAAGCAACTCTATATAGCATTAAATAGTTATATTAATATTTGTACAAACCAGAGGGGCATAAAAACAATAACAAGCCGTGACTACACTTCAGACTAACAAATAATAATACAATAATATTGTACTATAAATATATAAAAAAAAAATGTTCAGTAAGATAATTTAAAGTTAAACTTTAAAGTAATCTATGATTAAATACAATTTACTGTTTTTCTTAATGACTAAAACTGACCTGTTAATGTTAGTAAAAATGTTATCGAAAGCCAAAGACTATGACTGGCTATAGGCAAGTGTAAAACCATTGTTTTTGATAAAAATACTGAAACATTAATGATACACCACAAATAAGTGACTTTTACTTAGTCAAGCAATGACTATTATTATGTGTTAAAATGTATTTTATCTTATCAGATAGATTTAAATGGTTAATTCTAATAAAGTTAATGGATACTTATAACATTTGTTCTGGTTACTTTAAGAACAGAAGTTTGGGAGCAAGCAGATTTCTAACACATGCAAGAGTGTTAGATGGCACGTCAGTTAAGTGTCTGAGTGTATACTCTTTTAGTTCGACGTAGGCTATTACGGAGCAGGGATTCTTGGACGTCGTAAGAGATGCATGAAAGTAAGGAGAAAGTGGGAACGATGGATCCTGGAGTCTGGCAGGTGCTACAGTAGCCATGGCAGGTCATTGATAGGACCATCGACTGCCATCGCGACTGGACTGCGCTCCGGTCCTTCCAAGTGATGGAGTGGCGCTGCATTACACGTCTGGTTATACTGCAATACGGTATGTCCGTGCCAGCGGTTTCTTCCTTATAATTGGCGGCCGTCTGCAAGACGAACCAGAGTGGCTTCAACTTTATAACAGACACCCACTCCAGAGACTAATGCCTCCATGGGCCAGAGTGACTTCAACTTTAAAACAGGCATCCATCCCAGAGACACATCGGGTGAGACACCTGGATACCTTGCTGCCACCGGTCACGCCGAGATCAGGCTTCCCGGAGTTGCCAGAAGGGTTGTCATCAACATGGTACAGCATCAGTAGTGGACGCTGCTGTCATCGCTGATGTACACGACAGCTTATTGTTGCACATGTGCACTTATACTGGTACGCGCCACCTCACTCAAAGTAAGAGATCTTACTATTATGCCCTGTTTGTTCCTGACCCATCTTCAAGATTAACGTCTCAGCAGCAGCTTATAAGAAGATGTGTACAGTTGCCATCAGAAAGCACGGGAAAAACTGCAATGACGATTTGCAAATCTGCGCAATTTGTTGATGTCCCTTCTACCGTGTCGTGTTCAAAGTATCTACATGAGTTTGCACAAGTTTTTTTTTATTGTTGCCTAGCAATGAGTATATAATTCGACGATTTCGACTGTTACCAATAGAGTGCGAAAGAAAAAAAATTACGACCAAGTGGCAGTTCAGTGTGTTGTTAGTTTGTCATCTTTTGCAGAAGCGGCAATCTGTGATGCAACCGCCACAGACATATTTATTTATATTTTATTTCATACCATATTTCATCAATGCTATCATACTATCTGGTAGAGAGATGGATCTAGAGTTTCTGCTACTCCCACTAATATGCTGCGAGATAGCAGTTACGAGTAACAGAGTTTTTTTGATTTGGTGAACTTTCTTTGGAGAGACATTATTAAAAATAATGTTTTTACTTCAGTATAATAAAACTTGGAAGCTACAACATGTATTGAATCTAACGGCAATGAAATTATGTTGTTTATCTGGTTCATATAGTATTCACCATGCAGAGAACTTAGTGTTTGATGTTTCTACAAATTCACAGTAAGTGTAGAACTTCATTAAGCTTGATAACTTCTTAAAATTCATGACTTTTTGGTTAAGAAGGACATTGATTTAAAGGACTAGCTTCATACAAGACAGTTAACTAATATTTTAATGATTCTTGAATTCTACATTATTAAGTTTTGCCACATAAACTGACTATTAAATTGACTTTCCTATTTCTCCAGAAGTCTCTGGAATTAATTTTTGGGTTCTATTGAGCTTTATAATTTGGACTATCTTATATAACGTCGTGATCTACATTCAGAAATCTATTATGATGGATTGAGTTACACTGCTAACTTATCTATAATTATACAGTTTATGGATTCCTTGAATACTGTTTAGTTTACAACAGAATGTTTGTATATCTTAAAACGTGCCCGACAGAACTGCTAGTCCATTAGTAAGCTAATCCAGTACAATTCTTATTGGTAGACATAATGTGGTTGTTATTATACAGGGTGTCCCAAAAGTCCCGCATCATAGGAAGAACACTAACTTGTTACAGTAGTGTGAAACAATTCATAAAATGTGCTCCACGTGAGTGCCTGAAAGCTCACAACACAGCTGCAGGCGATCTTTCATGTTTCGCAGAATGTTTTGTACCACAATTGGCGTCATAGCGCGGCATTCGGAAGTAATTCGCTCACACAAATGGTGTATGTCCCTGATCTTCACACTGTACACTTTGGATTTGAGATATCTTCATACAGCAAAGTCCATTGGGTTTAAATCCGGAGATCGAGGAGCCCATTCCACAGTTCCCCTTCGGCCAATCCACTGTGGAATGTTGTCGTCTAACCAATGACGAACCTGCGCGCCATAATGGGGAGGAGCACCATCCTGCATAAACCATTGAGGTTTAGCACCAATTATGTGCAAATCAGGCATCAATGAATTTCCCAACATGTTCAGGTACTTTTCACTTGTGACAGTTCCCTCAAAAACGTAAGGGCCGACGACTTGGTCATTCCATAAAGCACACCACACCATAATCCGGGCAGCCCCTTGTTGTTTGGCATCGGTATTCCAATGTGGATTTGCGTCGGACCAGTAGCGCACATTTTGGCGGTTCACCTCACCATTCACGTAAAAGTTTGCCTCATCGGAGAACATCACTGTGGACAAGAAGTCTTCGTCCTGCTCCAGTTTTTCCAGAAACCAATTGCACATTTCCACACGTCGGTCCGGATCATCTTCCGACATGTGGTGCAACAATTGCAACTTGTAAGGGTGGAAGTTGTGCTTTTTCAGAATTCGCTGAACGGTTGACCGAGGAACACCTAATTCCAAGCTGGTTCGTCGAATGGATTTCTTGGGACTTGCTACAACACTCGCCAAAACAGTTTCCTGCACCTCTCTTGAAGTGCTTGGTCGTCCAGATCTGGTTGCATCAGCCACACTTCCTGTTTCCTTGAATTTTTCAAGCAGGCGGCTAACAGTGCTTTGCGACACTGGCTGTCGTTCAGGGTACATCTCATTGAAATGTGTTGCCACGTCTCTCTAGGAGTATCCCTCTTCCACAGAGCAGGATAATCGCAACACGCTCTTCCTTAGTCAGCATGGTTCACCTGCAACATGAAAAAAAACACTTGCAGTTTAATTGCCTATGATGCGGGACTTTTGGGACATCCTGTACATTGAATTGCACTTATCAAGGGTTATGACTTGTAGTGGTCTAAGTATGTATGTGCATACTGAATTATGTATGTCCCTATATATGTTTATTACAACCAATTCTTATAAAGAAGTTTGCAACCGCTATTTTAACCAATAATAGTTATCAATGATCTGTTTTACCCTGAATAGTAATCCCATTAAGGAATTTGTGTATTAATTGATTATTATTTATTTATTTATTTATTTATTTATTTATTTATTTATTTATTTATTTATTTATAAATTGTGACATGCACACCAACACTCTGAAGAGAGATTACAGGGGTGTGCACGATACATAAAAACACACAATACATTATTGAACGTAAGATTTGTTTTTTCTTTATTTACCACAGTGACATACAAATTAAAACACTAGAAAGTTAGAGTAATCCATTGATTATTCATTCTCACATTGTTGATGTTCTTAGAAAGTTTAATTTCATTGCACCCTATCTTCTTATAGTCACTCAATAAATAACTGGGAAATTAATACATCATTTATACAATTTCTGATATTATTCCCAACTGTTTCTGTTGCCTTAAGTAGGAAATTACTTGTACATATTCAACTTCCATTTTCTGGCGCATAAGAAAGAATCATTTGCTCAAGTGATTCACGTTGGCAGCATCATCAAGTTTCTAAAACTACCTTATTGTGAAGAAAGTGTACTTGAAGTGTACCTTAAAAATTTAACCATGGAATGCAAAATCTTTCTTTGCCTTCAATTATGCCCACCATTTGTTAATTATAATTTATCCAGCTTATTATTCTACTGTTGCAGGTTGCCAAGCGTCGGCAGTGGAGAAGTTTCAAGTTTAGTACAAAATGTAGATGAAAGCACTGCACGCAGGCAGTATTGTCTGGTGGGACTCGCTGATTGCCGCGCTGCCAGTTGCATGCTGTTGGCATGCAGAACTCACATGTCCTGCATCCAGCCATACAGAATGAGCGTCAGTACTTGTACTCATTGGTTGACGATAAAGAAGGTAATCTTGTGTGTTGATGTGTGGCATGTTCTCGAAAAGTATAAGATTTTTCTTTGAGGTGTTGCAATTTATATTTTATTAGTTAGCAAGTTTGGTGCTTTTAAATCACTATAAATTTTTTTGCATATATTTAGAGTATTGATAGCAATTTTGCTTAAGGATTTTTGATCATGCTTAAGTATGCTGTGCCTTTAATAATGAGGTTTTGAATTAAATACCACTTACATATAAGAGGTGTGAGGAACAATAAGGCATTGATTACTGCATGTCTTTACAACTTTTTGTCTATTAGATTAACACCACAGTGAGCAAAGAGATATGAACAAAATTTATTTTTGTAACAGGGTTTTCATTAATTTTTTTGTAAAATGTAGAAACTGAAACAACAATCTTCTCAATGAGATATTTTCTAGAAATTGTTTACTTATATGGTTTGTTGGCTTTTGATTATCATACTAGTAATAAAAGCTGTAGCAGTTAATAATGTTTGATTATTAAAAACTTTTATGCTTAGTTTTTGTGCTGTAAAGTCTGGGTCTTCAGTGGCAGTGATCACTAATGTGTCATGTTCATGGCCGACATGGCTGAAACAATCAAGTACAAACAATATCCAACTACTTCAGTGTATCTGTGCATAATTATACAAGTTTATATCCTACCTTAATTTTTTTTTTTTCTATTATGTGCATGCAGCAATTAATATATTAGTACTTCAAAGACTTAGTGAAAATAAAAGTCTTTGCTGATATAGTGAATATATATTATTTGAGTGTAAAAAAAATATTTAATTCATTATTTTCATATGAATTGTTCAGTGAAACAGTTAAATAAATGTGTCCACCATTTCTTACAGTTTATGGAAAGGTTGAATGCTTTAAGTTCCTAAATTTATTGCAAGAATAATTCACAAGCAGGTATTTTTCGAATGCAAGTTTTTTTTTAAATCTGTGCAATTTGTTTCAAAGATAAATATCAGAGATACTAGCACAAATTCACCTTTCATTAACATTTCACTAACTTATGAAATTTACAAGAGTATTTTTTAAATTTATTCTGTAGCTTATCGTTATGGCTGCAAAACATATGAACCAAAGGGAGACATTTGTAAATGTTAAAAAAACTTTAATCTTGTAAGAAACATTAGGGAGGTTTTGATCTAATTAACAGTGTAGCATTATGACTATGGATTTTTCATTTCAATAAAATATATTTCCAACCATCAAGAATTGTTATATTTTAGATCTATGATAGTATGTACTAACTAAATGCATACCTACAATGCAAAGCTGTTATTTTGTCATTTACTTGGCAAAAGTTTAGTTTAGTTGCAGCATGAGTTACAGTGTATTTTTTATGTGTAAAGGAGAAAAATAAAAAAAAAGGCAAACTGTGTGCCGAGCTCCTGGTTGTTAATTTGTCATTCACAAACTATTCAAGGTTTATTAAAGATGTCAAGATGTGTATATGAATAGCACTGAAGAGGGATTGCTTTTCCCATGCTAGTGCCGTTTCATGGTTTTGATTTTTCACGTGTTATTTTCCCCGTGAAAATGTTTAAATTGTATGTTTTTTCTGGTGTTCTTATGAATTAATAATTTTGTACACTGTACTGTAAGTAGAATAGATACGTGCAGAGAGACTTTATTTTTAATGTTTCGCCATAACATGATAGGGTCACTACTTGAAGTCCCCTGGAGGCATGTTATTGACATGGTGCCTGGCATGTGGAGGCAAAGAGTCTGGCAATGCACAAGGCATTGTTGTCCTTGGCACCCTTGCATTAGAGAGCTCTTGTGCCAGACGCTGCCTCCTTGCGATGGGCTGTTGTAAAAGAATGCATTTTGAATCCACTAAACATCAGTGTTTGAAATTAAGATCTCACATGAGATACTTTAAGGGGCTGAAATATTCGAGTTCATCTTCTCCAAGTGTTTTAGGGATTGAATACAACATACCTATGTCCACCAAAAACTTGATTCATTTTCTGAATATTCGAGGTGATAGTTTTATTGAGGCAACTAAGAGAAAACTAAATAGGTAACAATTAATATAATCACCAAAGCAGGCAGGTGAAACAATTTCGCAGTTAATAAGAATGCTTGTTTCGTGCTCTTCTAGAATGTTTATCAATTTGGAATTGTAACCTACGTGTTGCATATGTACGTATTTAAATTTGGGACATTTATAACAATGAAATAATAAAAAGATATATATATATATATACACACACATGACTGCAGTCTGGTGGATAAATACACTTACATACTGCTTTTGAAATAAAATGTTAATACTCCGAAAATAACAGTTCTGCTATATTTAAAAGCATTAAAAGTTTGTTAGTTTTAGACGATTTAGTTTTAAAAATGAAATGAATTTTTTTATTTAATTGATTTTTTATTATAAAACTGTTTTGTTTAGAAAACACCTCAAAAATGGACAAAAATGAAGGGAAGGATAACGTGACAACAAACGGCGACTTGGACGAGACATCAAGTGATGTTTTAGTTACATGGAGTCAGCCTAACTCTTTGTGGGCGGACTGGCAACTGCCTGTGTTCGTGGTCCTGTTTGCTTCCATCGGTCTTCTGACCATCACATTCATTGTAAGCAACTTGCTCACTATAGTTTTTAACTATTTTTATGAATTTGAGTGTGTTGTGCACTTGCATGCTTTATATTTATGTATTATAGAATAATTATTTTATGCATTTATAAATTAAGGTTTTTTTGAATGGGTATTATTTTTATTTAGACAATTTTTTTTGCTACTAAACCCACATTTAGTTTAGCTTTATAACTTCATATTGTAGGACCTCGATTGAAGTGATGTAAATTTGGTTTTACAAATACTTGATATTTAAATAAATTCCATGTAGCCATAAATCACTGCATGTTATAACTATGTTTATGGTGCAGTCCATATCAATTCAGGCAGGCAAGGAAAAATACCTATGTTCATAGTGACATGTTTTTAAATTTAACATAATATATTTTAAAATCAGAGAAAAGTAAGAAACCCATATTTTTCATTTTGTTTCAAAATATTGCTGGCTTGAGAAACAAGTTGCCAAAAATGGTGCTCCAGGCAACATTTCTCAGCAAAATTTTGAATTGCTCTATCTCTGGAGCAATCGAAGGTATTTTGTTGTGGGCTAATTATTTGAAAGATAATATTTTTATCATTTAAGTGTTATCTTCCATTTGGAAATGTGTGTCAAGTTTCCTTGATGTAGCCTTTTGAATTAAAAAAATAAATAAAATGTAATTTATTTTAATGTTAATTCAAAAAATATAGATTATGTTGATTAGTACCATACAGTATTTCATTATATTTAAAAAGGGGTACTTCCACTTTTGAATTAAAAAGGTTGTATAAAAAATTTGTAAATTTGGCCATACATGAAACCAGTTCATTTACCATATACTCACATATTGGTCTCATGAAATCATAATCTAGCCTTATTTGACATGGCATTTTAATTCTTAATAAAGATTACAGTCAAACCTCATTATTACAAACCTGAAGGGACCATAATTTTAGCACTTTGTAATAACGAGGGTTTGTATTAACCAAACTATTGGGTTATCACGACAAAAAAAATTGATTGAACTTTAAATGCCTATATGTACAACCATAAAGAAAATTATATACGTACACTATTGGTAGTATAAGCTGGCTTCACTACATGCATAACAATTTGTAAACACTGAAGAAAACAAACACAATGAAACACAGAATAAATCATAATACAAACTTCAATAAACTTGAAATCATTACACATTTTCTATTCAAACATTTGGTTTAAAAAAAAGCATCAATTCTGGTTTGCACTATTTTTTTCTTATAAGCATTGTTTACCACATTACAAAGCGTATCAAAGGCCAGTACTGATCAAATATTGGTTGAGCAGTCTGTATCCAATCTTTAACTTTGGTCGTATCTACTGCTGCCGATCTCCCCACACATAGTTTTGCCAACAAGATTGTTGCGATCCTTAAACCGTTGTAGCCAACCATTGCTGAACTTGAAGTCTGAAATTCCTAACCTCAATGCTAGGTAGTCTGCCTTCTTTTGAATCATAGGTCCAGAAATAGGCAAGTTTGCTGCACGCATTTCTTCAAACCACTGCAACAAGGTAGCTTCCATTTCTTGATGTTTTGGGCCTCGCATTCTTTTTCTTGTTGATAATTATCACGAATTCGCAAAAGCCGATTCAATATTTTCACGATTTTTTAGTATTGTCGACGACGACAATTGCGGGATGTTAAATTCTCTCGCAATTTCAGTTTTCGTTCTCTCTCCATTGTCTACTTCCTCGATAATTTTAACTTTAACTTTCAATGTAAAGTCGTTGCGTTTACGTTTCGCAGTCATATTACAAAACAACTCACACTCAAAATTGAGGTTAAGACACACGTGCGTGAACAATGGAAAATATCAGAACTTTTTTCCATAGATTGTTTAAACTTCTAGGTATGTACACTTCCGACGACTAAGATTAATAAGGTATAGAGTACTTTCCTTTTCGTTTTCCGTTTACAACATGGCATCTTTTCTAGTTTAGTTACTAACATCGCCACTAGAGTTGAACTTTTCATCTTGTTTTTCGACCATTTTGTGCTGTAGGATACATACATCTATCTTTGGAGACACGTTTGTTTACATTACGGTTATGAAGACTTGATTTACTTTAGACTTCGGCTGTGAAATTCGTATTAACCGTTTACTTATACACGTTAACAGCTACTTAAGGGATCAAAACAACTTCGCAATTCATATTAACCGTATTTCGTATTAAAAGTACTGAATAACATAGGAAAGCATACCTTATTTTCTGGGACTGTGAAAGTCCTTCGCATAAACGGGAATTTCGTACTAAGCGGATTCGTATTAATGAGGTTTGATTGTAGTAGCAGACACAGCTTTCAAGACATTTTAAAGCTTCCAAAATATAAGTGCATGTTGCAAAACATTACAGGCTCCACAGCATACCACTTCTGTGCACTCGGCTTAAACTTAAATTAGTAATTTTATAAACTACAAATGTATTCAGCTGCATCAGTTCCTTACTTTGGTATTGAGTTTGACGGCCAGGGGCTTCGCCCCCCTGAAGACTCCCCTCTACTCCTTCTCCCTGTCCTGGCATCATTTCACCCGCACAATTATTCTCAGATGAATACTGCCTGCTAGTACATATTTATTTCAAATAAAAACATTTCCCATGTATTAAATTTGACTTCTTCCTACATTAATGCGATGTTTTCACCATGACTTAAAGTTACCACAACCACATACAGCATAGTTGCAGATTGATCTGACATAATGCTAAACAAAACAAAAATAAAAGTTGAAGTAGCTTGGCTTCTCGGTTGTAGCCGTGTCCTTGGCAAATAATTCACCAACGTTTCAGTCGGCATTGCAGTCACCATCATCAGGGAGCAGTTACCTACCGAAACGTTTGTGGATTATTTGCCAAGGACACTGCTACAACCCAGAAGCCAAGCTACTTCAGACAATGGCCGTGAAAGCCTGCGAACATTATTAAAAAAAAGTTATTAAGCAAAACAGTGTTTGGCCAGGAAGGTTAGCAGTACTTTCTGGTTATAAGTATTATTCAGACTTACATCACAACTGTTTGCGGTTGTTCTGCAGATCCTCTTGTGGGTGAAAAACCAATTATTGTCAAGCAAGAAGAGTGGTGGGAACATTGCATCCACAACTTCGTGCACTGGTCATCAGCAATGGATATCGCATCCAGTGTTGAACCCACTCTGTGATTCAGCGGGCATCCAGCCTTGTAAATATTCAACCCTTCCTGAAGTAATGACACGTCAAGAAATTTCATCAGAGAAACCAATTCGAATCAAAACAAAAGGTTTGTTGGAACGACGTGGATCGAGTGCAAGCCTCACGATTGATCTGCACCACAGCCAAGAAAATTTGTCCACTGTGATCACACCTACCAGGGAGTGGTAAGTTCTGAACGTGTCAAGAATTGTCTTATACTTCTGAGAGATCACTTTTTCATGAGTTCCTAGGAGAAAACAGTTCACATTAAAATGGGATTTCAGTATAGCAGAAAGACACTAGTTTCAGCTAAAGTTACTTTTTTGCCAAATGAGTAACCATATTTACTTGAGTGGTGTTCACACTTACGTGTGTTTCTTCTCAAAAATCATAAATCAGCTAGTAAAAAGTAAATGCTTAACATGACAGGGGACATTAAACCTCAGGTCTGTTTACAGCAGAATTTTGGGTGGGGAGGGCATGTTTTTATATATTGTATGTATTGTTTTATATGTGTACACATTTAAAGGCATGATGTCAACTAAATTGCCCTTAGTGAAATATTACATGATGGGGATTTAAACCATTGATATGGTTCCCAGAAAACTGTAAATAAAATTGTCCAAAAGTAGTGTTAAAATATGGCAAAATCAATGCACAATTTCAGTGTTAAAACATAGCAACAGTGCAAAAGTCAGTGTAAAAAATTGGCTTTTGTTAAATATTCGTACCAAATTTTAATTTTTTAAGTCTTTTATTATTATTATTATTTTAAAAGAATATTTTAGGTTCCAGAGAATTTAGAAAAAAATTGGCTAAAAATACATAAAACACATTTTAAGATTACTTCTCATACCATTAACATTTATTGGCCTTAACTGTACAGTTACTAATGCAAAGTTTAACCAAACAAACAATAAGATAGGCAAATACTGTAATATTTTGCACATTTGTTCAGACAATTTCTGAGAACAAAGTTTTTGTGAACTTGAAAACAAAGAACATTTTAGTGTCATTTCACATAATGATATAAAAGTAACATAAACCCTAGTTAAAAAAATGGTCAGTGTCTTATCTTGTAAACAAAACCATTTCGCTTTTTCACTAAATAACTGAAAATATAAAGATAAAAGCTGTATAAATTGTGTGTTGTACACACAGCACAACATATCACGTTTGTGTCGTCCCTAAATAGTAGTAGATATCAAAATGTTGATATTGGTTTCCTGTGTTACAAATCTATGATGTACCACATGATGTTTCCAGAAATGGTGTTGATTGTCTCGCATAATAGTCATATTTCACCCTAAACTTTTTGTTTCCACAAAAATGTTGAAATTTCTTTTTAAAAAAAAAAAGTTGTTGGATTTAGTGAATTTTGTATTTCATCTTTTTGAATGGTTTTTAACCATTGAGAGTTGTTACTGTTCATTAGAAAATTTCTGCTGAATTAGTGATCATAGAAGAAATTGTCTGAATGAATCATTTTTTTTAAAAATTATATTGAAATAATTATCCTCCCCTCAGCCTATTTTTAATGCTTAAACTTAAACATATTTTTAATGAGCTGGGTCAATTGGTGGACACTTGAAGATTTTCTCTTGCTGTTAGTTTTACCAATCTTTTGGGAATAAAATGGTTTTCTTGGGGTTTGTAGCTCCACGGAAGAATATCTGCTCTCTGCTGGAAACGTCCTCAGCCGAGGTCAGTTGCGGTCAGTTTTGCACGACATCCAGGCTCTGCACAAGGAATTCTGGGACGTCCCTCCAAACAGTCTCGACAAAGCAGTTGTGACTGGCAGTGGACGTAAGAACAGGTATCGCACCGTCATACCAAATGAAAAGACACGCGTCCACTTGCCGACAGCTGACGCTGATGATGAACTGTCGGGCTACATAAACGCAAATTACATGCGTGTAAGTACCTTTACTTAAAACTTAAATATCGTAGCATTTTCGTTATGCAATTAAGTTGTATATGTCTTGGTAAATATTTCTTTAGCTTATATTTTAAAAATTAAAAAGTAGTGGTTTACTGATGCTGGTTATGATTAAATCTCAGCCGGTTATCAGCACCAATTACCAATTTATTGTAACTGGCAGTTTTTTTGCTTAATAGTTCAATTGACCTGTTTTGGTAACCATCCTGTCTGGAACATCAGGACACCATGAATGAACTATTTGGGAGAAGTATGCAGTTGTGTTATCTGTGGTCCAGAATGTTGGAGACAGCTTAGTTGGAAGACTGGACGCTCTTCCTTGAAACTGCATTGGTTATGCCACTTTCAACAGCTGTGTTTTACTGCCAGACCCCCTAGCACCACACAGCTGTGACAGACAGTATTACGGATAACACTTGTTTTTCTTTTTCCTTGTGTTTCTGTTTTTTTTCCTTCAGTTTTTACTCACGGTAAAAGACTGGAGTGGTATCACAATTTTAAAAACCCAGCAATGTTGAATTTTGCACATTGAAAACTAGATATACTTAATTTATAGAAAATCCTAAAATATGTCATATAATCCAGGGTTATTTTTCGCCTATTGTTCTTTTATTGCTAAAATTGCAGCATGTGGCTACTTTACTTGTAGATGCTTCTAAGCAGTTGCGCTGTAAAGCGAGAGTGAACATAACAAAAAGTCTCCTGGCTCAAGCTGGTTTGATATCCACTGAAAATGTTAAATCAATGCAGAAGCCACATTTTTATTACTTTGTATTTCAGAGGACAGTAACATACACACCATATGTGGTTGCCTTAATATGTTATGAAACTGGTCTTTCTATACAACTTGAAGGTGTTGAGTTATTCATGCTAATAAAAAATGAGTTAAGAAAACTCTTGTTTAATACTAGCTGGGATATGAATTGATATAATTGAGTAAATTATTTGCAATAAAACATGGATTTAAAATATAGAGAAGAGACCTTTTTTTATTTACTTGGTGAAAATAAGCTGTGCTGATTGTGAATCAGTCATCAATTATTAGATTTACATTTGTAATTAAATCAGTAATTGGTAAAGTCTTGTTGGGGCATTACTACCAAAAAGTGTTGCGATAGTCAGTTTGATAAAATATTTTTTTTCTTAATTGAAATACTTAGAATCAAAATTTTGATATCGCTAAGAATCAACTATAGTACTTATCATTCGTGCAGTTTTAACAAATACAGGAAATCACAAACTTACTAAAGGAATCAGTTCTGGGGTGCACATTGTAAATACATTTTTTCATAATTCAAACAAAGACTAAAATGTAAAAAAAAAAAATAGAAATGAAAAATGTGTAATTTTGAACTAAAAAATTACTTAATATTTCTCTTTTATCAACTTAGTTACATGGAAGAATTGTTAAAAAGTATACTTTGCAAATTTATTGATGAATAAAGTCTTATTAAACAGATTCATATGATATGAGCAAAAGAGTTATGAACTGTGCAGGGTCAGCCATTATGTACGCATGAGGAGATGAGAACGAAAACCCGGGAAGTGACATTTATGTAAAAACTGAGTTAAGCACATGTTTCACAAGGAGAGTATGTAACCTGTTGTGGTCAAAAACCAGGCAAGTGCTGCAGTGAACATATTACTCCACATATAATCTGTTTCATGCTTGGATTGCAGTACAGAGTAAATGGCGAGCACTGTTGCCAGATTTATACTACCCGGGCTGTTAACATTAAAAGTCTTATCTTGTATACCATCCTATTTCGTGATTTTTCTAAGACCATAAAATAGTTTGTATTGACAGTATTTTTACTTTTGTAGTCAATTTGACACAAAAAATAATTAAGTGCTAAACACCAATTATTATTTCACAGGAGAAAACTATTTGTAACAGTCAGTCACTGTTAATAACAAGGCGTTCCACGGAAGTTTTTGAAATGTTGAAAAGAGCCAAACTTCTTGGAATGGAATGATACAAACAAAATATTAGCAAAAACTTTTGAACTCAAGATGGCATCGGTAGTGGTTATGTTGAGCATTTCAATATTATCTTGAATTTTCTCGTAAATTTAAACAGCTTGCTTACTCAAATTTCACAGTTTTAAATTTTTTCTTAAAATACATCTTCCAGTTCCCAGTTTTCAGCTCAAACCAAATGAGAAAATACTTTACAATGTTTAACTGGTTAGCTTGATTAATAATTGTTTTACTTAAAGTAAATAGAGAAAAGTTTTAACAGGAAGGTGTTATGCTATACTGTGCAATGAAATAATTTTCCAAATTCCCTACCTTCTCAGTAAACTAGATAGTTCATGTGCTTTCATTACACACTATTCGTTCACTTACATCATTTTGGCTGCTTAACGCACAGTTTATTGTATTATATTAAAGATTGGTTGCTGATCTCATGTAGTTCTATGTATTATTGGTTCAGAGTAGTAGAAAATTGTAAATATTAATTAAAATTAAGCTCAAATGTATTTTGCTCATTAGCATTTTAGGGTATTAAATTAAATGACTTTGTACCATATTTTAAACTAAAAATTTAAATTTTGAAATTTGGATTTCAAAGCCAATGATAAATTTGACTGGTAAACCACTCCTTCAGTGAAAACGATAATTGTATCTTATCTGTTCATCTGTCGTTGCTACAATTGTACCAAGGCTATTTGTAGCTAACATGCTTCAGTAAAAATAAGCTTGGGGAGTGTAGCAGGAAACAGTTGGGAGTGTTGAAAGAAACCTCACCAGTCTATGTGACCTTGAGGATGAATTTATGGTAAGGGGGTGGGGGCAAGGGACAGCAACTTCCCCTGACAGGTGAGCTGGCAACAAGGCAAGGGGTGTGAAGCAATGCCAGCCCACAAAGCAAGGAAGATAGTCGCAACACAATGCTATAACTAACGCTCTTATTTTCTTTGGAAATCCGGGAATTGTGTGGTATTCAGAGGCCAAGTAACTGAAGTTGTGAGCGTAACCATAGCAAAATTTTAACTAATTATGCAAGTATTTAAGGTCATCTTACAGTCAAGGCGGTCTTGTATTTCAGGTCCTCCATTTATTTAAGTTGTATCTTACATTTGAGGCTGCTTTATATTCAAGGAGGTCTCTTATTGGAAGTTGTCTTACTTTAGAGGTTATCATATATTAAGGTAATCTTACAGGATATGTTTTGCATTAGAGGTCATCATACATTAGTGATTATTGTATGATGGTGGTCATGTTACATTTGTGCTAGATTTAAGGCTGTATTATATTTGAGGTTGTATTTTAAAACAGCCATCTTATATACAATGTTGCTTCACATTAGAGGTCACCCTACATTTGTGACCATCCTACTATCAACTTATACGATGGGATGGATTGAAATAAAATGAGAATGAGAATTAAAATAAAATATTTAGTCTTATTTTTCTTAGATAACAAAATTGATTCTAAACAAGTAGTTTACCTAAATTAATTTCAACTAAACAGAAGTTTTGCTTTTGATTAGCTTTTGACGTGCACATTTTTGTTATTAGAAATTCTTTAAAAAAAAAATTACCCTAAATTATTCATTATCAATGTTTACCAAATATTCACACAGTACTAATATTTCAAGTGATAGTTTATTTGTTGGATTACCGGATGTGCAAGTCAGATTACCAGAAACTCAACTGCATAATCTATTTGCTGTAGGCCTACATCTTTTTCTGAATTGGGCTTGCTGAAATCATATTCGAATAAATATGTGTGTGGCACTCTGGAATATTACCAGCAAAAAAAAATGGTTAATTACAATATACCTTAACAAATATCAAAGTTCACTCTCTGATCAAAGGTCATTAAAAATTTTACTTTTTGAGGTTAAGGGTGTATGACCCGTTCCAGGTCATGATTTTAGATTCATATTAATCACTGATCAACTTTTAGACATTTTCAATCGTTTAACTTTGACGAAATGAAAAATATATATAGTTGCATACTTTTTGCATAATTAGCTGCCAAAGTTACATTTTTAACCTTTTTGGGTTGTACAAATAACGAGAATTTAATTTATTGCAGAACTGAAACTTTTTAGGATTAACTGCAATGCCACTGGCTACTTCAAGAAATGGTTTGCATTTCTATCACAAAAACTCATTTCATGTTTCTTGGCTGTCAAGATCATACAAATTATGAGAATTTTGAAATGTCAGGTAAAATTAATTAATATTTTCTGAAAGAAATGCAAACCATTTCTTGAAGTAGCCAGTGGCATAGCAGTTAATCCTAAAAAGTTTCAGTTCTGCAATAAATTAAATTCTCCTTATTTGTACAACCCAAAAAGGTTAAAAATGTAACTTTGGCAGCTAATTATTCAAAAAGTATGCAACTATATATATATTTCATTTCATGAAAGTTAAACGATTGAAAATGTCTAAAAGTTGATCAGTGATTAATATAAATCTAAAATCATGACCTGGAACGGGACATACGCCCTTAAGCTGTTGGATTGTGTCAGAATGAATATGTTTAAAATATTGTTATAATACAACATTTGTAATATGTAACATTTGTATAAACCTGTTAACATACTTGTGACTTATACTAATTCTTCCATGGCATTGAATGCTCTTCATGAAATGATATTGACTGTGTGATAAGCTATAGGGAGTTCTTACGTTTAATGTTTTAGGGCTATGATGCTGAAGATAAAGCCTACATTGCCACTCAAGGGCCTCTGCATCATACAGTAGTTGACTTTTGGTTGATGGTTTGGTCAGAACATTCACCTGCCATTGTGATGATAACCAATCTGTGGGAACAAGGGAAACCTAAGTGCGAGCAATATTTCCCGATGGGCACCGGTGAAACGGATACCAAAGAAAACAACATGGGGTTGTATGGCGACATCACTGTTGTTGTAAAGCATGTGGTGCAGAGAGACGGATATGCCATACGCCATCTCTTTCTTCAGGTATTGTTGTGCAACTTTATTAATGTGTTCGCTAGTAATTGTAGTAGGGATGGGGGTGACTCAAAATATTTACATTTTGATGCCAGTTTCTTGATTCCTAGATGAAAAGGTTACTCACAATATCAGATTTGAACAAAACCCATAGTGTGTTAGTTGCAGAGGTCCAGTACTAATGGTGTAACCTTTGAGCAGTTATTGTAAATAATGAGAGTGGTGCACTATTGTAGTTGTTTGTAATTTTTCTCCATAACAATTTAACATGAGTACATTACGTTGAATGTTCATTTTGCCATTGCATTACATTTCTGCCCCTGTGTTGCATTACTATGGTAACATATCATGTGTCGTGCACGTTGCCTACATGTCAGGCAACTCAAATTTAATTTTTGACACTTACCTGAGCATTCTGCATAAGGACCAAGCTGTATTATTTGTGGGGTGTGGAAGTTTTTAAGTCAGGGGGAAGTACATTACAGGAAGCAAGCAGCATTGTTGCTGCAAATCAGTCACCCACAGTCAGTTCAGAACAGTTATTAAAGACTAATATTTCATGTGTAAAATTGTGAAGTGCAGAAAACAAAAATGTTTAATTTGCTAAAATAAGAGGAAGGAAAGAACAAACTGCACAACAAACACCAGAAAATAGTTTCAGTGCTGACACATAATTTCTGAACAATAAAATTAAATAATGTAATAAATTAAAAGAGAATGCACAAAGAGTAGTGTCTGAAGTTAATAATGTACTTTGCCTGCATTCAGTTTAAACAAATTACTAGCAAACACATTTTGCAGGGATTTTCTGCACTCTGTTCCAGAAAAAGTGGGAAATTATGTCTAATAAACCAGGATACATTGTGTGTGTTGCAAAATTAAATCTTAATTATAAATATCATAAAGGTTTAGGTGCATAACATAATTTGATGGGTGAAAATGTTAGTTTGAAATTTGGTTGAATATTAAGCAGAAGAATGGTATGGGAATAAAATTTTATTTCTTGCCAAAATATTCTGATGTTTGCATATCGCCAGTAATTTTAGCTACAAAATTTTAATACAATTGGTTCAATGAGGGGAGGAAAATGAGACAAATATCAGAAATAGAATTAGTTGAAATAATATCTCGTGCTTAGTGTAGAGAATGCAGTATCCATTATTGTGCTTGTGAATATGTACCTGAAGCATTTACAATTTTTATAAATATATAATGTATTACAATGGGACTAAAACAATGAGAATTAATTTAATGAGGGTGATGAATCACAGTTCGGGATTGGAGATTCTTCTGATCTGACATGGACGTGGACGAGATGTTAAGGCCTGATTGATTTATTCATTCGTTCGTTTGTGTTTTGTATTGAGCAATTTTTTTCATAACCTTCGGTTCCAGCCTCAAATTATTATTTTTTTTCTTATTCTGCGCTGCAGTTATATGTTTATATGCATATGTACCCAGGGCCGGTGCAAGGTAAATTGGCGCCCTAGGTGAAAAACCTTAATGCTGCCCAACCAACCCGCCGGACACCCCAAAATAATTTTCCTTGTCTCAAAACAAATCACGTATGCCTAAGATTTTGTCAACAATCAAATGTAAGCAGGCTTTGTGTTTTTTTTACTTTTTTACTTATTACTATTACAAACCATAACAAGTCACTGTGGACTTAAAATAATTACTTATCAATATAAACATTCCAAACTGTTACAAAAATCCATTTTCGTCTAGTTTCAATAATCATTAAACATATTACATCAGCTGTTATGTGTCGTGCTGCGCCGCCCCCAGCTACTTGGCGCCCTAGGCGGTTGCCTAGTTTGCCTATATGGACGTGCCGGCCCTGTATGTACCGTACTGCAAGTTACGAACAATTGAACTAAAGTTTTTACTCGATAATAGTAAAATGGTTGTAAGTGTTGCGTAGCGTGGTGACTGTGCGTAGCGAGGAGACGAGACGGCTCGCGTGTGCCACTTCTGGTTCGACTCGTGGCCGGACCACAAGGTGCCGGCGGACGCCAGCAGTCTGCTGGCCCTGGCCTCCGAGGTGGAGGGACTCCGACGGAACAGCTGTGAGGACCAGCCGGGACCCGTGGTGGTGCACTGCAGCGCCGGCATCGGGCGCTCGGGCTGCTTCATCGCGCTCTGCATCGGCATGAACCAGCTCCTTCGAGAGAACAATGTCGACATCTTGGGAATTGTCTGCCAGATGAGATACGACAGGTAAGCATCTCCACCTAGTTCGGTTACTGCTATCCTTGTAAAGCTTAACACCCCTCGAAGCGACGTCCTAATACTTCCGGGATAACCCCCAATCAAATATACACTTTTTTTCCTGTAAGAGTGATTGTTAATCAAAATAAAAGGTTTTCCAGGTAAAGCATGTTTGTTGACCACCATTTCAAAACGGAGATTTTGCCTGTGAACGTCATTTTACATTATTAATTATGCATGTAAGTACTTTTAAAAGTACTTTTTGTTGAATGTTTGAAAACATTTTGAGAATAAAGATCCGAAAATAAAAATACAATATAAAAAAATTTAATAGGTTGCGTTTTGACATAATAGGCCTTTGGCTTAGTTATTCTTACTTTTTAGGTGGCACTAACATCATTTTCAAGATAATAAATAATTATTTTATTAATAAAATGTTCTGTTATAAGGTGTTTTTTTGAAATTCGGTTTCCGTTAAACTTTGTTGTGACGTGTTTGTTTTTAGTTGAATGTTTGCTTTCTCGTGTGTCGTAGAGGTTTGCAGTTCCTTCATTAGCTGCCTTTTCCCTCCCATTTCGCATTGCCCGTTCTCGCTCCAGTTGTCGATCTAACGCCCAATCATGAGTCGTTCTCGTCTGGTTTCGAGACTGCACGAGGTAAACACATCTGCTATTCCTGCTGCTGTCGGTTGTGAGATCGCCAGCAAGCATTCATTGTCTCGTCGTAAGCCATCCTTGCACGAAGGGTGATTCCCACGTCCCAGACAACTAATAAATGCTGAATCTTTGTAAAAAAAGAACTTCTTGTGTTATTAAATTAATTATAGTGCATGTCTGTCTGTGTGAATATATATTTTTTTCTCTTTCTGCAAGTGCTCCAGTTGATGCATGATAAGTTGACTGATAAGTTGATACCAATGTACAACTTTTTTCTTACTTTGAATTCATAATTAAAACATATATTTTCTGTACAAATCAGCATCCAAAATCATGCAGGAAAATGCACATCAACTATGTTTCTTGAACTTAAATTTAAAGTTTATTTATACTTACATATATATTTGATGTATTCTGCTTATTTCAGAGGAGGGATGATACAGACTGCTGAGCAGTATGAATTTATTCATCAAGCACTAAGTTTGTTTGAACTCTCTCTGCCTGACCAGTCTGGGGAATTAACTGAAGTTCATCTGTCTCAAGATGGGTCGAACTAACATACTTGGTGTATGTGTAAACATTCGTGAAACATGGAGACTTTCTGAAAAGGTTGTATGTAAGATTGTGGTGTTAGATCCTTGCTGGTAAGTCAGTGTAATAGGAGTGTGTTCAGTAGTAAGGAGACTAAGGTTTTTCCATTCCTGCTTACTCTAGCTAGTCAATTGATTAAATTGCTTTTGTGACTATGTTGGTCCATAGCAATTGTGAAAAATAGAACTTCAGTACTGCAGGAATATCTTGTTACATAATGATATTCATCATGTGTAAAAAAAAAAAAGTATCTTATTCTAAATTGAAATATGGGTAACTGTGTAGTTATAAAACTACCTAATTATGTTCTAAATATTTTTTCATAGGCTCATATTTAAAAGTCACTAATTGTCATGTTTCAAAACAAAATTGAACACATGGATGATGTGTGTTTGTGTGTGTGTTTGATTGTACATGTGCGCTTAAAAATCATTTATTTTTAATATTTTACATTATTTTACATTTTCAATTCTGTATTTCCATGTAAAATATTTGTTGTTTTGTAGGATTTTTTTTAGTGCTAATCATGGTTTATGAACACTAGGAGTCAAGATCATGTGTTAGTATAAATTTGTAACTGTTAGCATTTATTCATTTATTTTAGTTCATTATTTTATCTTATATTATTAATAATAAGATAATTTACATTGAATTGCGTACATAGTTTTTCTTAATGCATTTTGTAAATACAATTAATTTTCTGGTGTATTCCTAAAACTTTTTTTTTAAATAAGCAGAAATTACTTGATATTTTTGTTGGTGACACTATATGAAGCAGAGTTTACTACCAAAGTAAATTAATTTTCTAATTTATAAAAAAATAAATCAAATACAGCTGTCTTTCCTGCCTACTCTTAGCTGCACTCTGTGTTGAAATGAATTACTATTTCACCCTATTGAGATAAAGTGAGTGCAGTGCAACGCAGTGAGATGCGTGGTAGATATTTGAAAAAACTATTATGCACAGTACAGATGGAAAGATGTGTAATTTCTAGTCACAGTATGAGAGTTGATGGTACAATGATTTGAGTTCTAATAAAATTCTTAGTTATTATGTGCCTGCATCTATAATTATATTTATACATTACTAAGATAAGTGTAGCAGCACAGACATTGCACAAAAAAAAAACACTAGCATTGTAAGCGTGATGTCAGCATGATGTGGAAAAAAAAAGTTTTGTACATTTGACATTGTGCTATGAATGTAGTTATCTTCTACATGAATAGCTCAAAAATAGAAAACTCGACAGAAGAGGGCTGTCAAGGCATTGGCGGCCTTAACAACAAATTGTTGTGCCTGTTAACACACTTTGAACCTATACAGGATGCACATTTCAATTTAAAATAGGACTTGCGTAGAGGATTCTTCTGTGGAGCATGAGACATTAACAACATTTTAGATTTTTTATTCCACAAGCCATGCTTCATAATTGGTAGATTTAAAAAAGATCAGATATCACGACTATACTCTGTTGAAACATTTTCACTGATCTCTTAGTGTGTATGTTCTATTTATTATTATTCAAGTGGGGTATACTAGTTGCCATTTTATTTTTGGATCCCGCATGTTCTGGAATGCGTTGTGCCGTAGGTTCCAAGCTTGTGATGTCTATATTTAGATTACTTATTGCAACTATCATCATGAATTAAAGTAACTTTAAACTTTTACTGCTTCATTTAAAGATGCATTTTAATCAACTTTTTATTTTCCTATCCAAATGTAGGAATTGCTGAAAATTGGCTTCTGTAACACATTAGAAGCAATTGGTTACATAACATATTATTGTGAGTGGTAAATTGTTATAAGTTTTATTCAAAGGATTAAAAAATTTATGATGTTTACAAAGGTTGGTTGTTATATTATTTTTCATTTTTGATGCATGTTGGAAATAGAATATGCATTTCATTAATTGTTTCATTAAAATTAAGATTTCAGTCACCAGGCTGTCACAAATGTTGTATTTTAATATTCCTCTAATGGAAAACTTGCATTTAAAATTGTATTTTCTTTTGTATGTTGATTTATGTAGGCTGTCAAATTGTAAATAAAATTTGTGTACAATTCTTTTAAGTAAATGTTTAAAATTTGATACATTATCTGTAAATTTGTTCTGATTTTCAGTTAAAAATCATCGGTTTGGCCATTGTATGTTACTATTGTTGTGTTGGTGTAGCACTTTGTAGGTATTCAACCTATTTGAACCAAGCCCATTATAATCCTGAGTGTTTATTTTCTGTTTCGTAAGTAATTTAGTTAGGAATGGGTTAGTAGGGGTAGCGTGTTACATTGTTGCTCATTTTAAAATTGACACAAATAGATACAGTCATCCTCCAGTGAGGAAATAAGGAATATATGCTTTCAAATTCCAAAGTAGGCTATTTCATGAGGCTATAATAGTGTCATCTGCTAGGGTCAACATTTTTAAATTTAAAAAAGTATCTGCTAGGGGGTGCCATCTTTAATTCAAGGTATTGCTGCTAGAGGGTGATACATTTAAATCTCAAAAAGTATTTGGTAAAGTGCACCACTGTTCGCCACTTTAGTGGCCGTATTGTCTGCTAGACTGTTCTAGTGTCGCTTCACCTCTGCCGTATTGAATTCAATAGAGGGTGCCATTTTTGATTTAGAGCTGTATGCATGGTGCACCTAAGTAATTGTTCCGTATAGTGCATAGAGTGCAGAAGGGTATCTTTCAGTGCGCTACATCTCCAGCCATCTACAAACATGCCATATTGTGCAGTAGATGTGCACATGAGATGCATATGGAAGTTTCCAGGTTATTTCTCGCTTTAGTGTTCTCTGTCTTAAAATTAATAATTAAAGTAATAGTGGTAGCTTTCTCCTTATAAGAATACATAAATAACTTTAGGTTTTTATTATTTAATAAACAAATTATATTAAGTATGATATATCCTGTTATAGTGGCTTTGTTTTTGAATACTATAAATAAAGTGTTATATTGAAAATATTTTATTGTGTTAGACAGACTTGCTGTCTTCTCAAAGTGGGGGAAGACATTTTGCAGGAAGTGTAAAAGACTAGTGAAATAATGTTGGGGACACTAGGGGACTCATTATAAACATGGTTCATTGTTTCAAAAAAAAAAATTGCGAGAAAGAGCAGTTTTGTCAACACCTGCTTGATGGTGATGAGGTGATTCTTTAATAATCGACAGTGTAACGATGACGACCCAGAAGTAGTCCTCTCTTGAAATATTTTCCAGGAATACATTCTGAACAACAAAGCCATCACAAACAACTATTTCCATTAGCATACCAGAATTATGTCACTAGCCCCACACCAGAAATGTTGCCACAAACAGGTATTTGGGCCTAAATCACTTGAGTAAATATAACTGGCTAGTTTTGTCCCCATCCAAACGTGAACTTTATACTGCAAATACTGTCCATGGTTTACTGTAGGGAATGTTGCAGGAAGTAAAAAAACAATAAAATTGCAAAAACTAGTCACAAAACTCTTACAAAAATTTCCAAGTTTCTGGGGCAAAAATGTGATTTAGAGGAACATAATAATGCTGGATATCACAAGGAAGCTGTGCAAGCAGGTAAGTTTGTTCTCAAAAGCTACCATTCGACTGAAGTCAATATTCTCAATAAAGTGAACAAGCAGCACCTACAAGAAATCCAGGATAACAGGCGGAGATAGTCCATTGTGGAGTCCACTATTACAGAATATTTTTTTTGTTGACATGATGATGATCAGCTCATGCTGTCAGACTCAGAGACAAATGAAAGCATTTGCAATGAGGTAATTTCAGGGAGCTCTTCGGTTTTTGAGTAACTGTAGGAGATACAATACTTGAACATCATTCCATACACACTTCCTCCAGAGCTACATACATGAGCAAAACCACGTAAAACCAGCTGATTGATACTCTTGGTAAAGAGATTTCTAGCCCAATTTGGTCAAGCTTATTGCAGGCAGGAATTCAATTATATTTGACAAAGCTAAAAACTTATCACACAAATCATAGCTTAGTCTGGTTCTGAGGTACATGCACAAGGGTTGGTTAAGAGAGAACGTTGTGTGGGGAAACACTAATGTATAGGCCTTCAAATAAATCTGTGCAGAAATTCTTCCTACTTGTGTTTTGAAGGAAATGGCACCACTTGGGTAGCCAAATAGTTATGTGCGGCTGCTTCTCACACACACACACCCTATGTACACTTATGTGAATGGCCCCACCTCTATGGAGATAAACATACATGTAACACGTTGGGCTGTGTTAAACTGTGTTAAAATCGATATTATTTGCGTGGCTCTCCGATGGTATGTGCTGATATTATGTAGACCACAGTTAGGTGTTAATTAAATAAAGGTACAAATCTACATATACGTACACTAGGGCAAATGAAATTATAAATGACATAACACAACACTCATAAATAAAATATATAATTATTTATTGCAAATGAAAAATGGATTCAATGTTTACTCTTATTAATTATATTTATTTAATTACTTACTATATTCAAAACCTAACTGGTACTTGGCATCATAGATCACACATGAATTCCAATCATCAGGAGTTATGGTGTGCACATTTAAGTCTTAACAAAAGTCTTTATTTGGGTTCGTCGAAATTACACAGTTTTACTATATGTTTTTAGGGATCTTAATTAAATTTTCCTCGGCTAGTAAGGTTCGAAATATCGTCGGTAGAGCTCAGAGTCTCTCAATCTGTAGGACCTTTGAGTTGATGTAATAGTGTGTAAAACAGTTAAATTCGTATCAAATTATTGTTTATATCGTAGATAATGTCAAATTACTTCAAAATATCAATGTTTACATTTGTTTTTGACGGCGATGTGACGGAAAACGGGAGTTACGTGACGAGGTGCATAAGTGGAGGAAACAAATTTTTGTCACTTTTAATTACTTACGTTTTACACTCCTAGGTCATTTATCTTTTTATATAAATCCTAAATTATGTTCTAGACTCCCTAGAATACATAATTAATCATCCTCAGTTCGGGATGCCTACAGCTCATTAGCTAAATTGTAGGATTTATTACCGTCGACGTCACAAGCTACAGCTTTCTTAGCTGGCCATTATAGAACTCTTCTTAGCTTCTTAAATAAAGCCAGTTAACTTAACTTTCAAATGGCGGCCCGTGATTGGCCGAAAACCAAAATCAGTTACATTAAATACTTAATAAAACATGAAATCCGCACGCAACAATAGCGCGGATTACAAAATTTCACATAAAATTTAAATCAAACATTATCGAAATAATAATTTATCTTACAAAATAACGGCGTTAACTTTACCGTTTACCGTTTTAAAGTTAATTTAGTCCTTAGAGGGGTTCCAACAATACATATTTCAAATAGTCCAGAAAAAGTCTATAGAGTCACTTTCTCATAGATACACACAAAATTAAATTACCGTTTCTGAAAATAAATTACATATTAGACACAGAGCAAACAAAAAATAAATCGTTAAATAATAATAATTAATCTGTCAAAACAACATGTTGCAGTACAGTTGAGGATAAATCATTTGAAAGCACACAATAAAAAACAGATGTCTGACAGTAAAGAGCTTTCCATGACAGGAATATATTTGGGAGTTATAGTCTTGCAGCATTTGAAAGGTATGGGTCTATCTCTACAGCAATGTGTGAGTATTGGCCAGATGGATGTTCAATAATGCTATCAGAAACATGAGGGGCAGTTGCTGAATTACAGAAAGAAATTTTAAGGACCTCATGCTATAACCATACTCAAGAATTCTATTTCAAAATGTAGCAAGGTGCCCATAAGGAATTCTGTTAAAACTATGAAAGAAACAATTTTGTTTTTTCTTGTTTGGGAAATGCACCATTGTCATTCTGCAGAAGTTATGGGCTCAATTATCCTGTCTTTGTGAAACAGGATGGGGGAATGTCATGATGGAATTAACCAGTGTTCTCTGTTGATCTGCCTAAAATAATATTCGAATTGGATGCCATTTATGAATGGTGAAACCCTTGGGGTTCGGGTTTCGAGAGGGTCGCTACGGTGTCGATTGGTAATGGGCGCCACCACGTGGACCCGGCTATCATCCGTCTCAGGGTGTGACATCGCCCGTGTGAGGCAAGACTGGACCCTCGGTTAACTCCCGTAGTACACTCAGACCTGACCCGCTCTCAGCGTCGGGCACGCTTATGATGTAATACGTAATACAGGGGTGCCCACAAGGGGGGGGGGGGGGTTAACGACGCAGACTGCGTCATTAAAATTTCAGGGGGGGGGGGGTGTTTAAAAGACGAGAAAAATGTATATATTATTTACATAATTATAGCTTCTAATGTGAAAATACGTTTCTGGTGCTTTGATAATTGAAAGGGATCTTGTAAATCAAATTGGCAACCCCACACTTTCCTCAACAAAAGCAGTTTGGCATCTGTCGGTTCAGGATGGAAATATTACCTGATATGACCAAAATTTTTATTATTATTAGTAAATCAGTTTTAATTAATGCAAAATGTTATAAAATATAATACTAAAAAAGTATAATATTATAAAATAATTGAGTAAATCATTGAGAAAATGGCATAAAAATTCTCTGGGGGGGGGGGGCATCATTAGGTTGGGGGGGGGGGGTGAGTCATAGTGTTTGGGGGGGTGGGCACCTCTGCGTAATAGTGGGCTCTCCAGGCGTCCCACACACTTGCTCATGAGGTACAGGTCGCCACGTGGTCGGTGCGAAATAAAATACAAGTATAAAATTAGAATAAATACATTTAATACTGGCAGGTACTCCCGTACACTGTCTCATGAGGTGCGTCTCCAAGACCCCAGGCACCTAATGGAACACAGGGAATAATGCCCACGCACGTGGCCTGCAAGAGAAATTTACCAAGACTTTGAAAGACTCGTTAAGAGTTGAAAAACAATGATTATGTTAAATAGTACCCCGACCAAGGCTGGCCCCGGGGATACGTGAATGCGATTTAAAAGAATTAAGCAGAAACGAAATTACTGATCAGTGAACAGAAGTGAAGTCCCCGGGTGCAGAAGGCAGCGTCTTACCTCAGTCGTTGGCAGCGTAGAACTGGCCGAGCGCCGGGCGCCCTCGGAGCAACATGGCGCCTTCCCGCCTTGCCAGTTTACCGCTACGCCTTTCCAATTAGGCGCCTTGTAATCTTATATAACGAAATACAAAAACACTCCTAAAATTAATACATGTTCTCCCATGGCTCTATTACTGTTTAAGCTAGAGTTATTAATTAATTGAAATATATATACATTTCAACTTCATTCGTGTTCGGGTCCGCCCGGCGATGTCTGTAACTTACTTACTAAAACTTATATAAAAAACAAAACAAAAACCCTCCTGCCCATCATTGGCGACACAAATGATTGGGGAAAAAATAAAAAGATATACAATATTATTATTACATATTTAGGGGGGCGTCGCACTGCCGCTACAGCGCCCTCTTGAGGTAGTTCGTGGCACGCTATTCAAACACAACACACTGCTACGTACTCAAGACGGAGCGGCTGCCAGTACGGGAAGAGGGACGGGTGGTGAGGGGAAAAGTGGCGGAGGCTGACCAGGCTTCTGGGGCGCAGGCCCGGTTGATGCCACCCTGTTATGCTGG